>NW_020189454.1:117779-117885 GCF_900000015.1 Plasmopara halstedii
TTTGGGAGTTTTATAGCTCCTCCTGGTTTACTTAGGTACGACTTAACGTGTTTCCACGAAACGAAAGCTTCCAACTAGTTTTTCGCCGCCCGCCAGAGATGCTCTT
>NW_020189454.1:117895-120407 GCF_900000015.1 Plasmopara halstedii
TGAAATTATGATACGAATTTGCATTAAAATACCAAAACATGTAAATACAAGACGCAAATAATTCAAAAAATGATACTATTCTGTGATTTGTAACAAAGTATGGGTTGATATTGCTTACGCAAACCAAAATATGGTACGTCAATGCTCAATTTTGTTAAAATATGAAACGATAATATATTTTGAATGAAAATATGGTACGAATTTTCATAAAAATACCAAAACATGTAAATACAAGACGCAATTAGATCAAAAAATGATACTATGCTGTGATTTGTAACAATGTATGGGTTGATATTGCTTACGCAAACCAAAATATGGTACGTCAATGCTCAAATTTGTTAAAATATGGTACAATAATATGTTTTGAACGAAAATATGGTACGAATTTGAATAAAAATACGAAAACATGTAAACACAAGACGCAAATAATTCAAAAAATGATTCTATACTGTGATATGTAACAAAGTATGGGTTGATATGATATTGCTTACGCAAACCAAAATATGGTACGTCAATGCTCAAATTTGCTAAAATATGGTACGACGAATTGGTTTGTATTATTGTATGGTGCGATTTTGCATAAAAATACCAAATCATGGTATCACAAAACGCAAATATCTTGATAAACTGAGGACGGCCTTCGATGATAATTTGTAAATACATGACGTTGCAGTATTATTAATTTTAATATTTATTCATTCCCTTTGCATACATACCGAACTATGCTTTGACAGTTAAGGCTAATACAATGTTACTGAATGAAATCTACGATATCGACGCAGGCCTCTTATCGTATAGCATTTTGCAAGCATAATGGGTTCATAATCTGACGATGATATTTATGAACACCAAACAATTTAGAAAAAGCATCGAAACTCTCCGAGACGAGGTTTCAGAACATTTTATAAGAGTAAAGTTTGAAACCGAAAGTATAAACGAAATCTTAAATTACATATCAATTAGCTAATATGTCTTTGTGATGTCATATAGGCATAAATTTCAAATCTATACAGTGTATGTAGGCAACGTTTTTTCGGTAGAAATTATTGCGCGACGAGAGTGATACATACAAAAGTTGCGCTTCTCCAAGAAAGATAAAATACCTCTTTTTTACAAACGCAGTACTTCTGCAAGTAGTGAAAAGCACATCATTTAGCTTAACTTTTGAGTTTACAGTTAAAAAACGCGCAGGAATCCTCTGACCATGAATTTCAAGAAGAATTCACTGCGTGGTGGAGAAAAGTGGAATAGCGAGTCACACGGATTGGGACCTGCTATAAGCTATATACATTTGTCTGCGGTTTTATATGCACTGTAATTGTAATGCTGAATCGGAAATATGCAGTAAGATAATCTATCCGGTTCGAATAAGGTTTTGAGACAATTACTTCTCGCATGTAATAAGCCCCTCGCTATTTTCAAGACATTGGATTTAATCAACGAGATGGTTTATTTTCCCTAAAACGAGATTGTTTGTTACAGCTTTTATTTCCACTCACTGATTTCTTACGAGCTGAGAGACCATCATGAAACTTGATTGTAAATATGGGATTACGATTTAAGACTTAATTGCATTGTATACAAGCACATGTAAACCTTCACGATATCATTTAATCATCGATTTCATCTGCATACCAACTAATGCTTTACTTATTTTTATGAGTTGCTGTCGCCATCATACTACGATTTCATGACGGCTTATTTATTGATGTATAATAAAATCTATAACATTAAGATAAATCTTTTATCACATAATTATTTCTCAAGCACAATGGGTTCAAATGTTGAGTATCAATTTTGATAAACAACTTTGCAATACACATACTAAATAATATTTATGAATAAAGCTTAAGTCAAAGTTAATTGAGTAAATCTACTTTAATATCAAATCACTTAATGACCATTTTCCTATAATACAATTTCTTTGCGTTTTCTGTGAACTTAGATTAAAGCTAAATGAAGAACTTCCTCCTGCTTGTAGTAGCGCTGAGATTGTATGTATCACCCGATCCCTCGGCTCGCAATATATTTCTATCGATAAAATGTTGCCTGCAAAGTCTAGTAATAAAAAATTGAGCATTTTTGAGTGCTCAGCATATTAAATATTCATTTTATTGAAGTCAACTCATCTGCGACGCGTGATATTTCGTTTTGCTATCTCCGTCATTGCAGCTTATGAGGCTTCTTCTCTTCGAGCGCAACCTTTTTTCAATGTGATCATATATGAGTGTGAAAAGTAAAATGTGGGTAAATAGCTTTTGACTAAAGCATGAAATGTGGCTTTGCTTGACGAAGGCATAATAAGGAGTGGAGTCTTCGTCTTCTCTATCACAATAAAATAGTTTCAGTCAATACTCATGTGATAAGTTTTACTTAATACGTCAAGTTCTTTAATTTGATGCATAAGGCGGTGTAGTAAGTCGCGGTGACCTTGTTCATCTTCTAAAACATTTTCAGCAAGAAGTGATAAAGACTTGAAATCAGAGTTGAAGCGGGGCTTGAAGAAGGAGGT
>NW_020189454.1:120417-121807 GCF_900000015.1 Plasmopara halstedii
CATCCCCTTCCTGAGGCGGTCACAGTGACCGTCTTTATGAAAGGCCTCCGCAATGCCGAACTCAATTCCAAGTCGGCACAACTTGGTTGGAATGCACACTCCAACTGCTCGTCGAGCGGGCCTGTGCCCATGGATCTCAGTTATGCTGAGGACGAGGGAGCAGATCTCCGAGCTGCCGTGCAGCACACAAACACACGACGGTGTTTTGTCTGTAAAAACACCTGTCACCTTCAGAACGGTTGCCCCTGCGCAAGGCTCGTCAGCGTTCCTCGAACCATCGCCCCAATGCCTTCCAGTCTGGCTCGTCGCGGGGAAACGACACCACCCATTAGGGGCGGGGCGACCTACTGGGGAAGAACTGAGTTCTGTTGAGCCTCAGGGAGGCATAGGTCAAGCGCCCAGCCTCGATAGGCTCCGTGCTCATAAACACGGAACGTGTATGCAAGCCGGGCTTGCTGGTCGTAAAAACGACCGTGAAGGTCTTAGAAGCCATGGAAGATCCTCACCGATTCCGGGGTGTCGCGCAATTATGCTTGACGCTCCAAGTATGACCTCATCCTAGGAATGGCATGTTTGGAACATTATGAGCCATGGATTTATTGGAGGTCAAAGACACTTGGGCGCTATGCGCACTTCTCCTGGTGGAGCTTTGGTGAGTCATGAACCCACCTTTGCTAGGAGTCAAAAGCGCTATTGGCGAGAGCACTGGACTGAGACGGTCAGCGTGCTGGACATTGGAATGTTTGAGTTGCCCACGCTCGCGGGCTGATCGTGGAGTGGCACGTAACCCACTGAGCGCTGCTAAAGTTTCGGAGCAGTCGCTGCATGTCATGCGTGGCATGGTCGGCCAGGGACCGTGATGCACGTGAAGTGGTTCGTGAACTACTGAGCGCTGCTCTAGTGTCGAAGTAGTCGCTGCATATCATGCGTGACATGGTCGACCAGAGACCGAGGCATCGAGGGCGAGGACCCGTGATGCACGTGAAGTGGTACGTGAACCACTGAGCGCTGCTCCAGTATCAAAGCAGTCGCTGCATGTCATGCGTGACATATTCGGCCAAGGGCTGAGGTATCGAGGGCGAGGTCCTCGTCATGCACGTAAAGTGGCACGTAAACCACTAAGCACTGCTCTCGTTGCGAAGCAGTCGCTGCATGCCATTGATGGTGTGGTCGGACAGAGTCCGAGGAATCTTTGGCACGGCTCTTCAGATGCACTTGGAGTGGCACGTTATCCACTGAAAGAAGACTGCGGGGTTAGCAGCTCTTTGTCGGATGTTGTAGATAGCATCGAAGCTCCAAAGGAGCGGACAGTGAAAGTGATCACCCCGGTCGCACCGAGACATAGAACCTCTGTACAGAGGCGACGGCGACGCCGTATGCTGGCTGCAAG
>NW_020189454.1:121817-121946 GCF_900000015.1 Plasmopara halstedii
AAGCACAGCACATGGAAAAATCGAATTGTTTTTTCTTTCGCCCCGTGGATCCCAGTGTGCATCGTGTATTGATCGAAGAAGTGCAACTCCCAGACGGGTCACTGTCTTCATCACCACAGGATATTACGC
>NW_020189454.1:121956-125746 GCF_900000015.1 Plasmopara halstedii
AACTACTATCACGAGAACATGACCCCCATAGAATGGTTAAAACATGTAAATGCCTACTGGATTATCTCCAATTTGGATGACAGTATTGAGAAATATGATAACACGAAGTTACTAGCCTTTTTGGCGGAAAAATTTAAACCACGAGGGGTGGTGGATCTGTTTGGAAAGCTTGCAAACATCCCAAATTGCGAGAGATTCGCAGAGGATGTACAACGAACCATGGTATTGGATTCCACGTACAAGGATTTAGTGTTTGGTCTATGGATAGACAAAGGATACAGCCCAGAAACGATTCTCGACATTTTTTTTTTTACGCACAAACCTGCGGTCATTAAAGTTACGGATCAACTATTCTTGGTGTGGCTTGGGTACTTCACGTGGTACTGGAAACTTACAAACAGTAAAAGCCCATTGCGCTACGTTGACTTTCTGAAGGCACTTCGCAAATATTTACCGATAGATTATCTGGATGAGATGATTCCATCACAAGCGTTGAAGGAGGCTTTCTTAAAACAACAAGTTGACGGCGTGCTGGACGACTTAAATATCATACGGTGGACTTGGCTTATGGATTATTTTTTACGCAAAAAGGTTCGCCCAGATCGTGTGTTTCTCAAAATAAACAAATATTTGCATGATTTAGATAATCCAGACAGCCCTGTGCTGTTGTGGATGCTCAATTACGTCGTTTGGTACAGGAGACAGTCTACATTTACCAACACCGAGCTGTTCATATTCTTGACTTCCAAACTCTCGTTTGAATCGCTGATGAAGATGTTGCGATCGCAATGGAAATCCCCGCAATTTAAAAAACTAGCAAACGATATGCTGAACTCCATGTTTTCTTCCACAACCATGCTTACGACTTTGGCGAAATCTGGAGTCAAACTTGAGGAATATTTTCGACACCTTGTCAGTGTATATAATACGGCTGCTACGTCTTCTGAGCCGAAATTCATGGCATTAACAATAAGATATGACATGGCTTCACAGTACCTCAAATATGCTTTGGTGGTAGATTATCACATCAGAAATATGAAATATGACGACAGCTCATTTGACAAAAGCTTCAACACCTCATTTGACTTTTTGAGTAAGGAGATGAATGATATATCGGATTCTTTTTTGAAAAAATTACTACACGACAGTACGATGCATTTCATGCGACGATTGATATCTCTAGAGACTAAACAGGAGTTGCCACCTTTCTCATAGTGTTAATGATGGTAACATGTCGGTTCAAGATAAGTGTTGTTATGCTATCGGCTGCCAATTATCCGCTTCACGAGGTAAGAATGACTGCAGAACTTATTTTCTCGACACTTTGTCTTGATCTTTCATCCGTTTATGAACCTGCTAGAAAATTTGGACGTTCCCATCGATCACATAACTCCAGCGTCAAGCCAAACAGCCAACTTTCAATAAGTTTGCTGGTATAGCTTAAGAAAAATACACGTCAGAATTTTTAACGTTCAACCAATAATTACATCACAAATTATGTCGTCAGCATGGTAACTTCACTGTAATTGATCGAGTGTCGATGAAAGATGCTAGAAAAGTTGTGGTGCGACGATTCAAACATGAGAAGTGAGGGATGACGTATCAACTCATCTTGCGTGTTTTGTGACTTCTTATGGTTGTGCTAGCATTTGGAAGCAAGTTACTGGTTGCTAAATTGACAATAAAGTATTGATTACGTTCTCATGAGTCAAGAATACAGATACTTGCCATCACATATTATCTCAACATTAGACGATGAGTTTGTACTAGATTTGGCATGCACATTCCAGCCACAGCTGATACCTTCATTCAGATTGATAGTTTTGTGAATTGGTAGATCGGCACGAGTCCAAGGAGGACACCATCACGATGATATTTAAAGAGACGTGTTAATCACTTCATTTCGACTCTAACCACCTAAAATTCGAGAGTCAAACCAAGTTCAACGACCCAGACCGCAAGACCAAAGCACAAATTTCCATTTTGACCGAGAAATGTCCTCTTGTGTTTTGCGGACTACTTCCACTGAAAGTCCAACATGCTCATGACGAGAGGCAGCCGAGGCTGAGAATGAGGTCAGGGGGGAGTGGCTGGTGAATTCCGTTAAAGTACTCAGCGCTTACTCAGTACTTATAGCTTAAGGGTTTGATCTTTAGCGCCAGACAAAATACGTTCTGCGACCCAGGCTATTGTAACGCTGCGATCTGTGATCAAGCATAAACCGCATGGATGCGACACAACCGGACAACCAAACAATCTTGCATTCCGTGTTACAGTGACGCGATATAAGGGTAAAAAGACTAAGCATCTAGACAGCTTTGGCGAGCTAGTCGTGGGTTCAGCAGACCCTTGGAAAATTGGTCGAGGCAAGCAGCTCATGGTGCTACTGAGCATTCTGCCGACAGATTGCGAGTTCAATGGGTCGATTATCACAACGCGATGGATGTGTCGCTGAAGAGATGAAGAAAATCTACCTCAGTGCGAGTGACTTGGAGATGATTTCGGAGCGCGCTAAAGGTGGTTAAAAGAGGTCGAAACGGCAAAACTAACAAAACATCGTGGTGATTTCCTGGGCAAATGGTTTGAATGCAACAAGAACAAGTTAGGGCTTATGAAGCAAGATTGATCGGCCCGGGTCAAAACCAACTGAAGGTTGACATGACCGGATAAGCTGAAACAAAAAGCGCGAAGGCGATGTGGTTCTGGCGGTTGGCGAAGGTCGAACGGTTGGGTTGCTGATCAAGTGGTGAATATTTCCGGTCTGGACTGATGTAAGATATCGATCGATAAGGAGGCTAAGCATCGTGGCATGAATGAGGAGGTTGAATGTAGATTGTGTTTTATCGGAGCAAGACAACCGCAGTTGCGGTGAATTCAATTGTCGAAAAGGCCTTTATTCTGAGGTGTTTACGAAAGAAACACGTTTCTTGCAATATACCGAAGCAAACAATCATTGGGAGCTTTGTCACGCCCCCCGTGGAAGCGGAATGGACAAGATGCAATGTGTTACAGCCACAATACCAACAATTATTGGTACTTTGTGAGATGAATTCAGGAAGAGGAATCTAACAGTACCTTCATTTTACGAGCGAAAACATCGCGCATTTCGAAAATGTTTCACACGGATGAGGTTAATCGTAAGAATGACGCATTTCGTAAGTGATCAAAGCTACATTATCTCTAATCTTTGTAGACAACTACCTGAGGAAAGCTGTGGGTTTCACTTTAGGAATAGGTTGAAGTAGCGAGCAACTGAATGATTTTCAAGGCATTCTACGAGAATCAGTGAGAAGAACAGCAAAATGACTGCGCTACGACAATGAAACGAAACTTGTGAACAGCATGATTGCAGACACTTGCCGGAAAAAAAGAATTCTTGCGCACACGCAAAGCGAAATAGCAGGGAGGCTGTAAAGGCAAGTTGGAGTTGTTTGTCACGAATAAAGCATGGACTTTAGTGTGACGTAGACCATGTATGCGGACTATTGGCAGTCGTTTTGTGCTTGAAATGGACACGATTTCGCCTCAGTTGCAGAGCTAATTTATCGGATTGACATGAAGTAGGCACCTAGCATGCTGTGCATAAGGATGGATTGGCTAGGCGGTTGATCGAAGCTGTGAAAACTGCGATTTACATGATCAAGGGTACTTTTGAGGTGGGACGAGCGTGATGTGGACGGAATATACGACACGCAATTACTAGCTTACGAAATCGACATTCCGTTGATAACGCATCCAGCCGACACCAGTGGATCGCTACCGGTTCTGGACGAATAAGAGAAAGTGAACG
>NW_020189454.1:125756-127238 GCF_900000015.1 Plasmopara halstedii
GTTGCCAATTTTTGACGACGTTCAGTTCCGTGTTGCATCCAAGCTACTTCCAGTCCGATCTCGATTTTGGTTCCTACAACCCACGAACCCTGGTATCATGTGCTGCGTGCGCAGTGGTTGCAACGCTGTGGAAACGGTCCAGCATCTGTTTTTCGACTGTACACTTGCCCGTCAGTTGTGGTCGACGCTGCAACCTGCGTGGATGTGTTTCTTTGAGTTAGGTGCAACGTGGAACTGTATCGCCACCGCCCACTTGCCTCCTGTTCATCCGGAATGGTCAGTGCAAACGTGTGTTGTGTATGACATGTGGGGGGGTCGTGTGCGCAGTGACACTGCATTTCATTTGGTCGGATCGCAACCGATGCCACTTTGAAGGATGTCTCCCCACACCAGCTCGTTTCTGCATTCGCTGTCATTCTGACAACGTTCAGTGCGCATGTGTGCTACTGCATGCGGCGGGTGTATGTGGACAAAGAGGACACCGTCTTCCTGCAAGCCGTACTCGAACGATTGAAGTGTGCACACAACGTGAGTTCGTTTATGGATACGCACAGTGGTTTGTTTCTGATCCATAAGAAGCGTGTGGTGTGACAGTGGTGTCAGAATAATCCGAAAACAGCTGATCTGTTGGTCACTTTTCGCAATCAGCCCCTGATGTACCGATACACTTTTGAGCTACAATTGCTGATTGATGGAAGGCTTATAGTGGGAATCGAACCTACGACCACACTGTCGCCTCCTCCATAATCACTGTTTTGACCCACACAGCTTTATAGTCATTATGTGTATGTGTGGCGCGGGTTCGAGCCCCTCAGCGGACAAAATCGTAATCGTTCCAGACATGCAAGAAATGTCGATTGCATGCTAAATATTACCGACAACAGCCAATAAGGACTTCGGGATGGCGACTCGTACAAGAAAAATCAAGAATTAAGTAATCAAGAATAAAAAATACCCCAGCGGAATGAAGCAATGTAATTTCTTTGTCAGGCCGAGTAGGTATAGCCGTGTAATCAGATAATACATAGCAACTTTCAACTGAGCTACCCGCGCACTTCTCAATTCGCCGGCTACTACGCAAGTCAAATCACCAGAAGTACTTCCCAAACCCCTGCCCTCCGCTCCAGTCGTTACTCCCTTTTTCTGAAGATGAAATATCTAGCTGCTTCCGCTTCTGCCTCCCCATCCAGCCCCCTCGCGCTGTGATTGGCGTGACTCATGGGTCCGCACCCAGTATCCAGTCTGGTACCACGGTCGGCCCATCGTGCTCGGATCCCAACGCCGGCTTCGGACCTCCAACTGGCTCTTTGCCAGCCACTCATTTGACCATGCTGCCGTCCCCTCCTCTTCTCCCGTCGCCTTTTCCGTCTACGTTAGCTCTGACGGCCGTTGTGCCTGCTGATGCGGTCGACCCCGACGACGATCTAATAGGCGCGACCCCAAACGCTGCTACTGCTGCTGCATTGGACGACGAGTAAATGG
>NW_020189454.1:127248-127835 GCF_900000015.1 Plasmopara halstedii
AAATCGCTAGCTTGTGGCACACACCATGGTACTTTCTCGTCTGTAGCACTACAATGTGCATGTGGACATCCCCGTCCCCACACTCCGGTGATGGCAAGCGCTGTTAAATAAATTTGTGCTGACCCGCCGCTACGATCCTGCAAGCGACCATTTCCAGCTTCTTCTAAAAGAGTTTTTATACCAGAAGCGAGTTGATCGTGGTCTACAGATCCCAAGTATCGAAGCGCAGCTGAAAAGGCCACGTCCCCAGATCATGCAGCAATTTATTGCGGAAACACAGGCCTCGGAATGCAACTGGACCACGCCCGATGTGATACTAACGAATTAATAATGCCCAACTGTGGGCCGTGGCGATCTCTCGATATTTTAACGGTCTCGCCATATCGGCATGGCACCATGATGCGGTGGCATGCAATGTCCTAGTGGTGGAAACAAAGCTGCACATGGTGGCATCAGGTCAAGTGGTCTGTTACATATGAGGCACTCTCAGTTGAAAACAAGTATGAGCTACTGCTTCAACAGCAGATCTGGCTTCATATTGACCGTCAACTCTAGTATATAAAGCCAACCAAGTCCCCTCAAGCAGG
>NW_020189454.1:127845-128025 GCF_900000015.1 Plasmopara halstedii
TGATTACGTTACGAGCATTATGACGCCATAAACATTGCCGCCGCGTCAAACGAAGCCGGAAAATGTATTTGGTCTCGCTGAAACATCTCTGGAAGCGTCAATATTGCTATGATTACTTTAGAAGCATTTTGACGCCATAATCATTGCTGTCAGGTCGAACGAAGCCGGAAAATATATTTG
>NW_020189454.1:128035-128283 GCF_900000015.1 Plasmopara halstedii
TGCCGTGAAGACATTGGATGAGTCCGCCTTCTTCGTCGAGAAGCATCACACGAAGATCAAGCGGGCATCGAAGGCATCACCAGTCATGGAAGTAACCGAGTCGGTGTTTGACGACGTGAACACGGCGCTTCTTAACACCCTCCCTAGAAGGTCGACACGATGTGCAAGATACTTGAGAACGCCACGAACACCGACCACATCACGAGGAAGGCGATCGAGTGTCCGCTCGCCTTCAACAGCGCGCTGTC
>NW_020189454.1:128293-128871 GCF_900000015.1 Plasmopara halstedii
GAGGAGAACCTCATCGTCCATCTAAGAGCGGTGCTCGAGTGCATGCGCACTAACAAACTGTACGTCAATGCAGACAAGTGCATCTTCGGCGCAAAAGAGATTCCCTTTTTAGGGTGCTTCATTGGGAAGCGTGGCCTTCGAGTGGATCCCGCTAAGGTCAAGGCCATTAAAGATTGGCCGGTTCCAAAGAACCAAAAGGACTTTCGTAAGTGGCTTGGTCTCACCAACTACTTGCACAAGTACAGCGTAAACTACGCAGAAATGGCGCGGCCATTATCCAATTTCCTTAAAAGGGATGCGGAATGGTGTTGGAACACCGAACATCAGACAGCTTTTGACGGGGTTAAAGACAGTCTTTTGCATGCACCAATACAGGCACTGCCAGATCCCGATCGTCCTTAGCGTCGTCTGTGACGCTTCGAACTTTGCGGTCGGCTGTGCACTGCTGCAAGTAGACGCCGAGGGGCGAGATCGGGCGATCGTGTTCGAATCTCGACAGCTCCAATCTGCAGAGAGGAACTACCCAGCTCATGACAAGGAGCTACTTGCGATGAAGTATGCACTTGTCAAGTTCAGGG
>NW_020189454.1:128881-129057 GCF_900000015.1 Plasmopara halstedii
AAGACTCCAAAGCCCCTTGCTTGCGACATCGAAGCGATTGAGCGCCAGTACGCCGCTGGTGGTGATTGGTCGTTCATCTCGACCCGCATGGAGCAGGCGCGACCGTATGAGCTCCCGTGCGCCAAATACGACATGGTAATCGACACCGGTCGGACTTTTGCGAAGACTCCGCTCCA
>NW_020189454.1:129067-129269 GCF_900000015.1 Plasmopara halstedii
ATCCGGGGCAAAACTCAACCGGAGCAAGTCGACAGTAATGGCTCTTAACCGATACGCGTCGTATCCGCGTGTTCCTGGTATGCGCTCGTTACAGCGGGGTGAGTCGATCAAGTACCTGGGTGTTTCTTTCAACCAGCAGCCGCCCGAAGTGGAGACAGTGCGGTATCTAGAAGAACGACTCTTTGATGGTTTTCGTAGGTGG
>NW_020189454.1:129279-149772 GCF_900000015.1 Plasmopara halstedii
GTGGCAGAAAAATCCGCAAACCATCGCCGGCTCTGCATGTGCGTGTGGGCTGTCTTCAAAGTCCAACCGAGCATTGAGGCAAGCCACTGTAGAGTTGCGAGAATGCGAAGATATTCTCCTACATTCATAACTTTGTCCGCCAGAGAGACTGAAGTACAGCTCATATCATTACCACTAACTAACATAGTCAAATCAACATCCGGCAACGAGCTTAGCACCTTCTCGGCACCTTCACCACTTTCGCTTAAAAGCCAAGGTAATCCAATTTGTGCACGAGAACGCTGTAGATTATCCATCTGAAAGCCCAGCTCCTTAGTGATAGTCATAAGTAGATTGGTAGGCTGCTGGGCCGCATATGAACGAAGTGCAAGAGTTAGCGATTGCACCGCCGAATTATGCGCCAGCGAGTTTTCATGCAGAGCTTCCGTGGCGTCTTTGTCGTTCGGTAAAGCACTTGTTAAAAACAATGAAGTGCTTGGTAAAATCAACTGATAAAGCGCTATGAGCAAACGAACGCCCCCACGGTCTGCAAAATATGCTGCGTACTCTGACTTCGATAGCAAAGGCTCCATCAAATCCGACACATGTGTCGCCATGCGTACGAGAATACTATTGGCCTTATCTCCGATATATTTAGGATTCGTCCATGAAGAGCTTTCTTCGCCAAATTGAATCACTTTTCTTACAGCATGTACTGCAGCATCGATAGCTGCATTTTGAAAACTTGGCACATGGCGCATAAGCTCGAATACCCCAGTACCAACAACAGCTGCTGTATCTCCTCGAAAGCAAAAGTCTTTGTCTTCATCTTCAGTGTATTGTGGAAGCGCAAAAAGATCCAGAAGATGCATCAGCGGCTCATACTTAGCCACCCTCTCCGCGTGTGCAGTTGTAAGGCATAAAGCATTTAGCACCGTTGGTACCGCCGTCAGAAATTCACTGGATAATGGCATTAAAATTCGAAGCGGATATAACTCAGCTATGTCCCATCGTGTCAATGTCTTCAAAAATGCTTCAGCCAATCCAGCAGCATGTACATGATTCACACTGCCTGGATCGTTGTTTATAATATCAGAAACTACGATAGCCGCTTGCGCAAAGACGACAGGTCCAAAGATGTCCACATGGGTCAAGAGCTGAAATAAAACCTTACTTAGAGTGCTTCCTTCACGAATTGCGCGGCTTGTTCCACCTGCGCTCATCACACCTTGAGAATGAAATGACATTGATAGCGATGCTAAAATGGCTAAAACCAGCGCTGCTTTTGTTTCTGACTTTAGTGACAAGTGCGTCCTACTCTCTTCGGAATTACCGGTATTGAAGCACTCCATCTTTAGCCGGTCAACAAGAATTCCGACTCCATTCAAGTCACGGTACAACGCAGCGGCTGCAGAGTGGCTGCTGACGGTAATTTCCAGTGCTTGAACACACTGAGTGGTCACGGCCCTATGGAACGCACTCAATGATGGCATTGTTATGGCGTGCAGAAGTGCGGGAACGATACCATTTTCCGTAAGAACAACAGCCCCAGACTGAACAGCCACTACCGCGGAAAGCAGTGCTAGCACGGCCTCCATCCAGTACAATTTTGCCTCTAAGATGCTCCCACTGCCACAACTTCGGAAAGGTGAAGCGCCGACCACCTCAGCTTCCTGGGAAGACAGCAAATCCGTCGTTGCTTGCACGAACGCGACTGCCAGGCTCATATCCATATCTTGGTCCGATGCTTCTGATGCGATAGGAATCAGCGAAGAGGATCCATAGCTTGTCGTTTGGGTGCTGAGCGTTAGAATATCGCCCAGTTCAGCTGTGCAAAAGCGCACGAGCGACGGGAACACGCCGTGTGGTGTCCCTTTTACAACGCCCAAAGCCTGCAATACGTTAGATTGACGGCCCAGCAGGCCCCTACCACCAGCTCTACCAGCTCGATCGTTCACTAATGCTGTAAGGACAGACAACGCTGTGACGCGTACGCGCACAGGGACTCTGTCTACACTTTCAACACGAATAAGCTCTACAATCCCCCGCGTAAGCTCTGGGTGCTGCTCCACGTAATTTGTCACATCCCACGCATCGCTGAACAGCGAAAATAGAGCAAGCAGCGCGTATAATCGTTCCACCACCAAGTTTTCGCGCGTCAACGCACTGCGGGAAGCATAATGCGCTCGTATTTGTGTAAAAAGCTGAAATTGTAGTCTTTCAGGTATTTTGTACTTATCTATCAGATCCTCACACGCCGTCGCCGCTGCACATGCAGCTTCCAATGTAAATGGTGCAGTTGCTATCACTTCTTCATATGGCGGGATGATTACACTGATGCCTTGAGATGTTGCGTCCTCTCCTGAGCTGTAAAAATGAAATTTTACGTCCTGGGTTGGAGCAGTACTTCGTGTGTTCAAATAATCGAGCACTTCTGAGCTGCTTTTAGGCGCTCCCTTACCTTGAACCACCATAAGCAGCCTACGTCGCAATAGATTATTTCTACCAACCGCACTCTCGACGAAATTCGTGCGATCTGCAGCGTATCGATGCACTTGCAGGGGCAGTGCCAGCATAGCTACTACTTTCGTGGCTTCAAAGACTACACGTTCGTTTCTAGCTGCAAGCAGAGCCATAATAGGCTCAGTTGATGAATATACAGCCTTATTTGAAGCGTTTTCCAGCAAAAAACCTAAGAACTTCAGAATTTCGTACACTAGCTCAGTGAATTCCCGCTCTGTTTGCATCGTAATTGAGAAGTCTGTCTTCTCCAGTTCCACCGAAATCAAAAGAAGACGTGGGCACTGCTGTAGCGCTCCTAATAGCAGTTTGTGCAGCTTTGACAGCACCGGACGCCAATTTGCTAAGTCTGCTTGCGACTCCAGCGTCCATCCTTTGATACAAGCTAACAACGGTACAATACGCGCCTCCCCTGCTTGCAATATGATTTCCATAAGTTTCTGCTCCTTATCACTGGGCGGAGCGCGCGGCATAACGCCGGCGCTGAACGCCTCCATCTTCTTATATCTGTTCCTAAGCTTTTAAGTTTTGATAAGCGCGTCTAAGCGACTATCAATGATCGAGTCTCAGAAATGCCTATTAGGCCGCAGACACGACCGGTCAGCACACGGTCTTTGGATAGTGGGGGAGGAAATCTTCAAAAAGTAATTCGGCAATTTTATTGGTCAATGTGTTCTAATGTTAACTTGATTCTGAATGCTACTGTCACATAATATATGTATTATCGTGCCACTAAAACTGCCGACAATCTCTAGCATTTTTGAGTGTGGCAAAATTTTCTAATTATTTTGGTTTTGCTAATTTTACACTAGGAAGTTCGAGTAAGCCTCATTATTAGTCTCCTCTACGCTGCGAAAGCTTAACTGGTTCAGGAACCCTTCAAAAGCTACGTTGTCCTGCTTAGGTACCTGAAAGCCCACGAGCACACGACCAATATCGGCACCGTGGTTTCGGTAATGAAACAGGCTCACATTCCACTGACGCTCTGATTTGCTTTGTCATCATTGTCATCATTGAAAAACATCAAGTCAGCTTAACATTTAATTTAGCAGCACAGATATTTGCTGACGTACCCTAAAGCCTCGAGAAAGTCCTTTAGAGCACCAGGGCGCTCCGGAAACTCGATGCGAAACAGCCGCTCGTTAGTAACCTGCAACGAAAAACAAGCCAATTACAAACCATTCAAACAAATAATGTATCTTGTCAAACGCCATACTTACATTCTCAGGGCGACCACCACCGAGATGCCGAAGGTGCAACTTGGCCAGTTCGTTGGAAGCTAGATCACAAGCGCGCATATCACCGCGTGCGTTGATTGCTTTTATGACGCCAACAAATTCGCATTCTGTCTTCGTCTGGATACTTAGGCAGATCCGAGCTTCATTATCGCTCTCTGAATCCATACGATAAGTAAATTCTGTCACATTGAAAGGAACTTTTGAAACAATACAAACAATTTGAGAAAGCAAATTCAGTGACTATCAGAAGGCAACTCACAGATAACATTGTAGAGGTCCTGAAAGCTTCCAATTTTTTCAGGAATTTTGACGGCCATAAAGCGCTCACGATCGTCTGAGCGCTCCGAAATGAAGCGCAACCGGTCGAAATCCAGATTAGCGGCAGCCAATACAGCCACATATTTTTCACTTTGAGCATTTTTTTTGTGAGCGTACTTCTTGGCGCCAGCAACACTGATTGCACCTACTCAAGGTCAAAAAGCGTATCTGAATGTATCAGCACAAACTCTGCATCAACGTATAATTTATTTGCGATAACAACATACCCGTAGGCTCCACGAGTGAACGCGTGTCACCAAACACGTCTTTTATAGCAATGCAAATTTCATCAGTTGATACGGTGATGACTTCGTCAACCACGTCCTTGCATAACCGGAAATTTTCGAGGCCGACTGTTCGTATACCAACTTCCTCTGTAAAGCGATTCACACTTGGCAACGTTACAGGTGAGCCCGCCTTTAACGACGACTCCAAAAGGTTAGCACCTTCGGCTTCTACTCCGATCAATTTAACTCCGGGGGCAACTTCCTTTATGTACGCAGCAAGACCCGCAATCAATCCACCTCCGCCAACAGGGGCAAAAATTGCCGCCGGGCGATCTCCAGCCGTCTGCTCACGCATTGATTAGCTTAAGAAACCACTACACATTCCAGGCTTGATAATTTTGCGCGCACCTCTTTCAGAATTTCCATCGCTACCGTCCCATTGCCAGCGATCACGAGCGGATCGTCAAATGGGTGGACCAGTGACCGGCCTTCAGTCTGTGCCATCCGTATAGCTTCACTCTTCATTTGCACATTATGCGACGCATAAATTTCGATCTTAGATATCAGAAAAAACTTCAAGACTTTGAACACACCATTGACGCATCAAAGTCAGCGCCGTGTTCCACCATCGTGATCTTGCTCTTGGTGTACTGGGAGACATTCCGCGCCGTTCCGACCGGTGCAATAACGACAGCATCAACACCTAACTCAGCTGCTGCGTAGGCTACGCCGTCTAGATGGCCTCCGGCTGAACAGGCCACAATTCCCCTTTTTCGCTGAGCTAGCGTCAGATTTGCGATCTTATTGTATGCGCCGCGCAAGTTAAATGAGAACGTTGGCTGCATATCCTAAAATGGAATAAAAGTAAAGTCAGACGGGGTTGCTTGGGCTCACTTCAGCCTACAAAGGCACCTCGCGTTTCAAATAAAGGCGACAATTTCCTGGTAGCGACTGAGTGAGCGATGGAGCAAGTTGTAGCGGAGTCTGGATAGCGACGTCGTAAACGCGGCTCTCAAGTATCTCGCGAAGGTAATCATGCGATCCTGGCCTGACCCAGGACGGCTTAGTAGCCAGAGAAGATAGACCTCTACGGACCACGCGGACACAATCGTGGCGTAGCATAATTCAAAAAGGAAGTTTTATAGGTACCTCTATTCAAAATGCACATTTCAAACAATTGTCAAAATATCGGTATTTATCTAAAGGGAGGCTGGCAGCTATATGAAGCTATATCTACATTCATGCACTATTGAATAAGCAAAGCAAAGTGATAGCGTTCGATATCTTATAGGCATACAAGGGTGTGGGTTGCACAAAACGGTGTGATGGTATTCACAAGAAGTCAGTGCGTAGCTGTACTGCCAATAGTTATGCAATTTTACCATTGAATTAGAAAAACCTATAGATTTATATATAGCCGGCTTTGCCGCAAATAAAACACAGTTTACATTTTGAACGGAAGAGTTGATCTGCCTTGGATTAAGGTTGTGGTTACTCTTGTAGTAAGCGGATTGCGATCCGCTACACTCGTACTGGATCTAAGTATAGAACGAAGGTCACCGACCATAACTTAGCTTCCTCTAAGCGAAAGAGCTACGGCAGCCCCGCTGCACGAAGAATCGAAGCTTTCATTGTGCAAGGTTCACGGTAGCCCCGTTGCACTTGATAGCACTTGTAATCAGTCTCACGATGGTCCAAGAGGCAGCAGCAGTAGCGACCTCGAGCACAACGGCCGAGTATATTAGCCTGTACGATGCAACTAAAAAGCGATTTGACTGCGTCTGCTACAGGAAGATATGGGCTACAAGGATCAATTTGTCACGCTAATTTACCAATACAATCAAAGGTGTATCGCGCTAGCCAGAATCCCGGTTTAGCACCCACGTACGAAGCACATTGACATCAAGTCAACTTTATGCGCGAGACGATCGAGCGTGCGACCATTCGACTAGAATACAAGTCGACAGACGAGATGATCGCTAACGGGATGTCAAAAGCATTGGCTCATGACAAGCATTGCAAGTCTGTCGATGGTCTAGGCATGAAGAAATAATAATAGTGGTGAAATAAGATGTGGACAACTTGTTAGTGTATGCTTTGTATTTTTGCATATTATTACTTGTAATTTGCAACGGTAAGGTAGGCCCCATATTGGCTCAGTCGTTCGTGGAGGGGACACTAATCGATCGTGCGTGGGCTGACTAATCATTTTGAACTGGTGTTTGGGGTTCACCGGGACTTTCCCCCCTTTGAAACGACCCCTCCACGCAATCGCTTTTTTATATTGCATGTGAAACAGCGCACTGACTAGCAGAATGTTTCATCTCGTAATGACTGTAAGTAGGAACGAAGGAACGATGACTTACAATTACTACTCATAAAATTGTTTATATAACTCACTCTCTACACCAACCCTTAATCAAGCAGCTACACTCTTGCGTTCAGAATTAAAACTGCTTTAAATTGTTTTATTCTCGGCAGAGTCTTAGGCTCTCCTAATTTAATACTAAACCTAATTAATATGCATAACTACTGACAGTCCCGCCTCGTAGTGGCTTCTTGTTACGGTTTAGCCACACCAAGGTGTGATGACACCAACTTGCGTAATCCATACCTTTGTATGGTCACACCATCTTATGTGACCCACCCTTTCATATAAAGGTACGTGTAACCCCGATACATAATACGCAGTGTTATGAAACTGGCACAGTACATCATATCGTACCAATCATCGGTGCGCGACATCTATGATATTGTCACGAGCAATATTCATTACTTCGGTATATATTAGACTTTTACTAAACTTCTTCTGAAAACGCAATTAGATTTAATGGTAGCTGTAGACTGCTACATAAATTTATTAATCACAAACGTAAAGCGACAACACGCAGCATTCCTTTTAACAGATTAAATCTTGTTCTCTTAAAATTAGATAACAAATTTCTAGTCTCGATTTGTTCGTATACGTATACATTCTTTGTAGGTTTGCTGCCGTCAATTTGTCAAGTCAATACTTTGTCTGTGCGATTGCACTTGGCAGCAATTGACGACGATTCTTGACAAGCCCATATTCCCTGTGGAGATAAAACACGATTTGTTCTACTCTAAGGACAACAGACCACACATGTTTAGCTTTTTGCTTTGATTGGTCGCGAGGGGATAGTACAATTGGCGGCCTAAGGGTCCAAAGCGGTGATTATTTATTTGGAAGTATTTGCCAGCAATGAATATACGCTGCCGAGCCCTCCACGAAGGACTTAACCAGTCTTCAATTAAACATCTAGGCTCCGATTATTTGGCTGCTTATTCTAAGAGTTCAGTTCTCAAGGCATGAATACCACGTACCAAACATTTTTATGCGAATAGCAAGTAAACCTATCAATATTGATTAGAACTTTAATTAGCTGTGACCAGGGGAGCCTTACAACCCCAATAATTTACTCTGGCACTCTTATCACTCAAGAAACAATTTTTCCGCCTCAATCCTGCGACGATTACCTCCTCTACACGCTGGGTCCGCCACACGATAGGGCTGGCTAGATAGCTCCATTACCTCCCTGCAAAAAAGGATAGACCATCTGCGATAACTTCAGAGCCTGGTCCTTTTTTATGCAAAGTTGTCTGTCTCCACCGACTTTGGCTTAAGGTACCGCGATGCACATTCGGCCTTGCTCGTCTCCACTGACCTTACACCAGCTTACAGCTGCGATCAATGGTTTCACAAACGGTACAGACTATGGGCCACGACAAACTATCGCTCATTCCGGAATCAGAAGAGATACACTATATAGACCGCGATGTGCACTACTTTTTGTCTTATCGTAGCTTATAGCAACTTCTGTTCTCTAAGTTTTGCCCAGGCACTCAAAAACATTGCTGCTCTAAATTCGAGCAACTGCATCTTCTGCTCTGACGCCATCAAAGCATCATGTCCACATCAAAAGACGTCTTCCACTAGCAGAAAGGAATTTAAGACTCACCAAAAAATCTCTATCAAGAACTGTGTGGCATTCAAGTGCTGGTTTCCCGTGATTCTGTTGCTCATGGTGTTCAAGCCACGCTATGCCGACGATAAGGACGTATCTTGAATCTAGATCTAGAGCCAAACAATCTTCCACTCTGTCAGAGTCTTTCAGCTCTAAATAACAGGTGCGAAAAGGATTCGACCCTTTAGCTAGTGCTCCTGTTATAAGACGCACGGACGTCCGACCCACGTTTGGCATCAGTACTGGTCTTGACATACGCATGTCGTACGTAATTGCGCGACACTCCTATGCCCACCAGGACTATTCACGGATTTTCGAGGCCCGTGACTTTGACTCAGACACCGAATAACCCTTATCTGGGTCTCATTGACCTCGGTCTTCGAGATTCAATTTAGCCCTTTTTTCAAAGCTGCCTTGTGCCTTCGAAAATTCGACGTGTTTTTGCTAGCAGCTCGACGGATAGCCCTGCGTGGAGATCTCAAGCTTCACGCCTTTGAGCCAAGAAACATGGGGCACCCAGGATGCAGATGCTTGGAACTGTTACATTTTGTACATTCGCGAGTACCACAATGCTGCTGGACAGCTAATAGCTCTTTTTTTCTAAAGCACTTTTAGGTTGAATTGTCTTTACACCCGCATGTAAGTGCTCATACTCGCGTACGGCCTGGACTGCTAGCGCGACGTGCGGTTGCTTTACTTGAAGCATGGTCGACTTATTGGCCATCTGAGCCTCTCGTGTCCGGAAAATTCTCAGGCTTTTGCTGCAGATAATACTCACTGGTCTGATTCGATTACGGCGGCAGCCGTGATCCGTAACGTGTCACCCTATACTTCCAACCCGCACTCATGTCCATTCGAAGAAGTGTTTAAGCAAAAGCCGCATCTAAGTGAGTGTATGGGTGTGAGTGCTACGCACATATAACCAAGTAGAAGCGCAAGAAGCTCGATGCTTTCTCGGATATGCTAAGAAACACAAGTGATATTGACAACTCAATGCTACTGATAATCCCTAGAAGTGTAGTCTTTGAGTATCAGTCGAGAGAGGTGTCGAAAAACAAAAGCAAAGATGTGATCGACGTTGTCGATAACCATGTGGATGGCATGAATGCAGAGGATACTGATGTCAATGAAGACTTTCGTTTACCGATGAGATCGCGTGATGAACTGACTCCAGAGTGGTATAACGGACCGACTCACTCAGTGTCGACTCGTGGATCAAGTGCACCTAGCCGGATTGAAGAAGAAGATGAGATGATACGACCAGAGCGTTAAAGGCGTTGAGTGGTCCAATATCAAGACGAGTACCTTGGTATGCAGCGAAGACAATTTGATTTAGATGACTTTAAAGTTGTCTACGATTCGCACTATTGTCTACACGCCGAAGACAACGATGGTAGACGCACTGTTTCTCAAAATGGGGTCATGCCGAGCAAGTACAAGATTAAATGGCTTCGCGTTATGAAGGAGTCACTCAAAGACCATCATACGTGAAATTTGTGGAGATGCCGAAGACCAAGAAAGCTACCGTGCAAGTGGGTGTTCCGCATCAAACGCTATCCATACAGAAATATTTTAAAGTTCAAGGCGAGCTTGTTAGCAAAGGGCTATACGCATCGTCTCGGTATTGAGTACATAAAAACATGTGCCCTGATTACGGTGAAGGAGTCCATCAATACTACGCCGGCAGTTAGAAGATACGAGAGCTGAGAACGTAGACACGTATTCAGCATTTCCCGGTGATGATGTGGAAGAGGAAACTTATATGGATCAGCCCAATGTCTTTGAGAATCAAGCCAACGCGGAGATAAAGTACTTGCTACAGCAGTCTCTCTACGGCACAAAACAGGCAGCACGTTAATGGAATAACAAGTTGAGCGAGCATATGGACAAGATTTCAAGCGCTCCGGTGCAGACACGTGCGTCTACGTCCGACATTCAAGCACTGTGTATAGCATCGCACAACTTGTGGGTGTATGTTTGTATTTTTGCATTCTAATACTTGTGATTTGCAACGCTGAGTTAGGCCGCAGAATGGCTCAGCCGTTTAGTGGAGGAGACTTTGATCGGTTGGGCATGTGTTCAAATTTCAGCGTAGTCAAGCTAGTTGTAACTAATTATTTGAACTGGTGTTTGGGACTCACCAAAACTTGTCTTCCCCTTGTAGCGTCTCCCTCAACGCTATCGCCTTTTTATGAAACGGCGCTCTGGCTAACCAGAAAAGACATTGCGTATTGACTGTCAGTAGGAGCATCTGGTGCGATGGAACAACGAAGTTTCGGACGCGTTTGAAAAATACGTCAAGGAATTAAGATGATTACTGGTGTGAAGATTAGGGTTTTACAAAGCGATAACGGTGGCGAATATTGCAGAATGGCAATGGTGATTCCAAGATGATCAAGCAATAGCTGACTATACGTATAACTCCCAATAGAGTGGCACGGCGGAGCGGATGAACCCGACCTTGATTAAAATTACCCGCTGCATACGGAGCGAAATCATTCCATCACGTAACGACCTTTTAAGACATATCGGAACATTTGTGCTTTTATAGAAAGATTCTCTATTTTTGGTTGCTGCTTTCATAACAAATTCTGTCATTCTGTTCCAGAATGGAAGAAAATGAGGGTCGAGAGTCATCATAGAACATCTCGTCAGAATGTGTGCTGCAAGCTAACTGCTAAGTGAAGAAATTAGCAGTGCATAATTACTTGAAACTAATTGAATAACCAAAACATGAATTGATCACTATGAAATTTTCATATTTGACCCATTACCGTTCATCAACGTACCAATCTTAATAAGTTTTTATGTTTTCAATTACCAGAATTAAGAAGGCCTGGTCTAGAGTACCCCTAGATCGCTAAGATAGTACCACCCTGTTTGAAACGTGATTTCTCTAAGCTTGTCATATTAGTAAATGTATTATAAAAAGCTTAAAAAATGTTTATAGTGTGGGTGTTGAGGAGGTGAAGGGCACATCCGCGTCGTGACCGTCAGACATTCTGCTTCACGGTACATCACCCAACGACAACCCCATCCCCAGCGCACAATGAATGTGACCACAAGACACTTTTTGGCCTTCTTTTAGTGATGGGACTATATTTAAAAGAATGAGTGTCTGAGGAAGACTCCGAATTGCAAATGTTGCGTGCAAGTATTTAAAAACGATGTTGTTTTGATGACAAGCAGTGTGGTTGCAGTCATTTTCTTATTTTTGTAATCATTTCCTTCCTACCTGACGTATTGATAGAAACCATCACGTAATGTACATCTATGTGTGGGTGGTAAAGCTAGTAATTACGTGATAGTATTACCAGATCCACATCCCTCCATTCAGTACTTTCGTACCTATAATTCAAATATCGTATATTTGTCTCGGAATGGAGTGTATGACAGGAATCACGGCGATTGACAGCTGTTGGTTTCGCGCCAGTAGTGAGAGATAATCTCATGCATAAAGTGACAGTAAGATCATTTTTGTTATGTCGTAAATTGTTCCTCCAGAAGTTGGCAATGATTTTGTAATACTTCATGTGTAGCGATCTCATAAAGCGCGTATTTCATTTGTTTCCCGCCAATGACTTAGTTTTTGGAAACAGAATATACCGGATATCATTGTAATCTCAGTTACCTGGCGTATTCCAGCAGACTTCAACGGCCCGCCATCTTCTAACCTCCATGGCAAAGTCACCAAATCAGCAACAGTACAAGATGCTGGAAATGATGTTCAAATTAGCGTAGATCTTGTTGAACCAAACGCTGCATCAGCTTACTTTTCAGTTTACATATCTGCCCGCTGTCATGGACATATCACTCGAAGCCTTGTCACTACATTCATTTGCGCAAGCAGCGAGTTATGCACTAATACACGCGTTGCAGTCCGACATTCTCGACATTTTATCTGTCTCGTCGTACTATATTGCTTGTCAGTAAGCGGACTTGATGGTATAGTTGACTGTACGCGAATTTCTGTTTTGTATTGCGGCAATCTCTTTTGTCGACTTACTGCCATAATGTTGAGCTAATAACTCATACTGAAGGAATATGTTTTTTTTTCATATGAGATTGATTAAAGCCAGCCGCAACTTAAGAACCTTTGATTACACTACAGTTTGCACGTGAGATCCATCGTATGCTTCATCTAAAAAATATTCTTACTAGCGTATTTATCGTTGCTACTAACCAAGTTACCAGCAGCACCCAGCTCACTGACCTGATGACTCCGGAAGCTGTTCTGCATCCGTCGCGGTACTATTATTGCATCAAAATGACCGAGAAGACTACGGTTCAAGACCCGCTGAAAGTTGTCTTTGCTACTGATATCATTCAAGCTTTCGATAATCCATGACGTGACGTTAAAAAGAGCTGGGGGGGTTCCACGACCGTCGCGCGAGGTCTGCTCTCTCAACAATGAGTACTCTGAGCTTGTAGATTCTGTTTGGTGTACGTACACATTCTACTCTTAGCCTTCGGACAGAAAGCGAAGCCTAGAAGGGACCGTGATAATGTATGCGAGGTATGAGTTTGATTGAAGCCAAATACACCAAATATAGATTTGTACGCGCCACACAATAGCGCGCTGACTTAAGTGTGATTTTAAATAATACTGAGTCTGTATGCTTTACTATGTTTAGTAGCAAAACTATACGTATTTAAGGGCGTGAGGATCGCAGCCCATGTGTTTGCGGATCTCTCCTTTGAGAAGCCAAATCACTCTTTCCAGTCCGAGTATTTCAAAACAGAAGAAGGACAATTTTTTTGAAATGAAGTCTGAAAGACAGAAAAACAATGTATATACACATAATTATTCAGCACGTTCCCCGGCACACTCTTTCCGTCAAAATAAATAACCAATCTACTTTGTACTCAAATTATCGCGCAGGTGTGAGCACTCAACGAGCACGCATTGCGCCTAAAGTTACTGGCTCCACTATCATTTCAAAGTGCCAGCAACTACAAAAGGCATTCGCCTTAAGAGTCCCCCACAACGCTCCCATGACTTAACGAAACCCTGAGTTAGGCGCGGTCTTTGGTCATTATCGGTGAGAAAACCAAGTTTTTCTTTGATGAGACATAGAGCCTCGGATCCCGGTTCAGAACCTTTCAATTTACCAGGATATATATAGCCAGCCAATCACGAAAGGAGAGGCTTTTCCCTAACTCCGCACCTTTAAGAACAGCTTGCGCACTCCACACTCATTCCTTGCGGCGGAATGTGCTACGACACCCCGCAGCAAAAAATACAAGAATGTTTGCTAAGAATAAGCTGAATCTAGACCGGCGAAGCAATCACTCCGTCTGCAAGCGCAAGAGTCGCAACAACTTTAAAAGCTACCGATCACGTCGTGATTTTGCGCTCAATCTTCGAAAACGAATCCGAAGCTCAGGTCACCTCGCCTCAAAAATACCACCTGCACGTAGAGCCGCAGTGGTCGGGTACTTCCGTACCCTTCAGGATATTTAGGTCTGAATGCTGGTTAAATGTCGACGAGTATCGCACTCAATTTGCGCAAAGGCGAGGTCCTCGCGACCGACAACCTGTCAAGTGAGGAGGCCGATGTATTATTTGATTGGAAATGTTGCAGCGACTCGCCGAGTTCCGATTTGACATCCCCACCATATACGTTCTCTGAGCTCCATTATATTTTGCAAAAGTACGCACTTTGGATCCGCTCCCCCGAAAAGGGTAGCGACATCCCGCCGCATACATCATGACGATATCTAGCTCACTAATAACGAGCCAGCACTGGACTTGGCCAAGTTTGTCTGCGGGAGTCGCAACGACTCCTGTCGGTTCATGACTGCTCAAAGCCCAACTAGTGTTGCTCGTCGCGCCTATGTATGCAGGCCTTCTACCCAAACAGAAAGCAATACACGTGCTATCAGACCCCACAGATCACAAATTCTCAGCAGTTATCGTGCAGTTCTGTATCCTTCATAGGGATGCGGTCGGAAAAATCGCACTCTCCATAAGAATATACATGTACTGAATTATGGCGAGAATGCCAAAGCCAGCCCGCACTTGGTTCGCTCACCAAGACACAAAAAACTCACCCGTCCACAACTTAGCACGCCAGCTTCAGTGAATCATACGTCCGACAAGAGCATCGATTAATGCTTGACTTTGCATAGTACGATATACGACGTGGACGTCGAGGTAAAAAGTTTTTTTAGCTGATAATAGCTCCGCTTATCGCCACGAGACAGGTGTTGAAGCAGCCGGCCAATTCTCGAATTCGCAATAAGTTTTTCCTTACTCACTAGTGGGAAGCGCCCACTTCAGGGCTATTCTCCCTCATCTCCAAGGGAGACAAAGGAAGAGGGTGCGCCAAGATGATAGCGGTCATAAATCTTGTAAAAGTGGAATCGAAAGCAACGTTTGCTCATCGACCTGCCAAACGTTCCAGCGTTGTAGTGTACTGAGTTTGTTCATCGAGCAGTACCAGCAAACGTCGACTTCCGTGTCGAGTTCTCGTGAGCTTTCTTCATCACGGCGGCCCGTCACATCTCTCCAAGTGTTTCGTTGTGCTTCCAAATCTGAGATGATTCCATCCCGGATACGTTTCCTGAGCTTTGCCAACGCACTGCGTGGCTTGTGACACCTCCAGCGGCTCGATTACCGCTTCTTCTGCATCAGAGCTCCTTTCAACCGTCTGTCTCCTAAGAGTGGGATCATGGTGTGGCTTCAGTTAGGTCACGACGAACACAGAATGTGTTTGATTACACTTTGAGATCTTGAGAGTATCAGCTACTCCAATTTTTTGCTACGTCCGAGGGCGCTCTAATGGGGTAAGGTCGCCTTTTAGGCTGACAGACCGCAGAAACGACATTGAAATTAGGCTTAGTGCTTTCAAGATATGTTTCGGTCCACTAGGATTATGCGATGTTTCACCTGTCTCTGGAACGGCGCGTTGCTTCTGCAGGTTCTAATTCTCAGTCTTGAGTTGCGCACCCTGCGCATGACGCATGATACCATAAAAAAACTGTGTATACTACGTAAAGTAGTTGGGTTGATATCAGCAATCGATAACTTATCCCCCACTTCGACTAGGGCCACTTTGTGGTAGTGTCAAGTGTAACCGCAGGCTGACCAAACAATTGAAGTAAGTTGAGATTATGCTTGTGGTGTCATATACCGCGTCATTCAGCGCAAGTTCAATGAGTAGAAGCAACTACCCTGAGCACGGCGGTTTTCTGCGCATACCTTTTTCAAATATAACTTTCACCAGGCTTTCACGCGCTTCACTCCACCATCTGTTTGTGGATGGTCAGCGAACACATGTATAATCTAGTGCTGAGAGCTTTTTAACAATTTGCGCCAATTTGCGTTGTTAAACGCGGGTCTTTATGGCTCCCGGCAATCCATGTTGGCAAAAAAAGTTTTTCGAGGAGTAGACTGGCTGATTATTCACATGGTTACAGAATCGCTGGCTGTAGCGAGATAAACTATCTTTCGTAAAATAATCCATTGAGACCACGATGTCAGACCACGGTGTCACCGGGCGCATCATCGACCGACCAAATATAAAATTAGACTTATGGACTGTCAGCACTCTGCTGATTCGGGCAGGCAAACTATTGAAGCCGCCGCATGCGGCGAGGGTAGAAAGAAAATTATCGTACTATCAGGAGTATAAAACTGCAAATAGTGTATGATACATTATATTGCTGATATTAGGCAATGAACGCACAAGCAAAATGGCGCCAGCGCACTCCGGCAAAGATTGACGTTCGACGCTCAAAAGCAGCTTCAGCAGCTTTTAAAATTACCGAGAAATCAAGTTCATCCAATTCAACAACTTTTGAACACCCAACGACAATTCTGGGTCAGCCCCGGCCTTTAAAGCAAGCTGAAGAACCCTCGATTGGCGCTTCGATCGAGGCTGAAGACGCTTCGTCACGCTGGAAAGAAATGCGACAAGCTGTACGCACTAAAGCGACGTTTGAGACGACAGAAAACAAATGTGGCCAAGCCAAAATTGCTGACTTGTGTCCTGTAGACCGAGAAAAGGTGTCTAAGTTGGTTCATCGCGTCGTCGAGGTTGATTCTAAATCTATGAGCATATAAGGCTTTAGCATAATTTGATAGATTTTTTCATATACCGCAGATAGGATCTCTACATGAGGAAGCAAAGGAGGAATTTGAAAGAGAGAAAGAAATGCACGAGGCGGAAGTGACAGAGTTGCGACAACATATTAAAAGAGCTACCGAAGAAATTCAAGATTTGTCAGACGAACTGCGTAATACAAGACGAAAGGCGCAATTATTTGAAGAACGAGTTGTGATACTCGAGGAAAGCATAGATTCGGAAACGCGTTTAAGATTGGAAGCAGAACAGACGCTAGACATGCTTAGACTTGAAGTGGAAAAGCTGCGGGCACTGGTACAGCAACAACAAGGCGAAATGCAGCGAGAAGCAAATGTGCGGCAAAAGCACTATGATGATGAGCTTTTACGTGTAAGGGAAGATTTGAAACAAGCGCAGGAGCTGCTGCTGACGGAAAAGAACGAACGGCTATATGACAAGCAAAAAGTTCTCGACCAACGACTTGAGCGCTCTACTGCAGCTGATGATAACAAGCTACACCAGCTGTATGCCCTTCTTGTTCAACAGCAGTATGACTTGCAAGTCAAAGCAAAAGCGGAACAAGAAAAGATGCGACAGGATTTCAGACAGCAGCAAGAATCGACTAATGCCAAAATGAGCCAGTTAAAGTTTGAGTTGAACGCTGCGCAGGAGCTTCTTCAACAAGAACGCGAAAAACAAACACTTGAAAAAGTAAAGACAAATGCAAGTTCAAACAACAGCTTTGAAAAAGTTGTTCAAGGTGAACCAATCGAATCCTCTGATCGCCAAAATGCTTCTCCGATTCAGCACGCTTCAGCCCTCGAAACAAAAAGCCAGCTTCCTCACTATACGGATATGCAAGGTGACCTAGCTTTGTTTGAAGAAGTGAAAGACTTATATGCTGAAGATCTTTTTGCGTCCCGAAAGTGGCAAACAGTTGCTTTTCGTTTTGAAAGTGCACCATGGCTAACTTCTAGTGCGGCACTACCATCAGTACAAGGCAAAACCAATTCATCAACGCTAGATGTATCTGTTCAGGAAGCTGTCGAGAATGATATGCAGCTTCAATTGCGTTTGGACTCAATTTATTAGGCGTTCCGTATGATCTTAAATGTCGTTTTATAAGCTTAGAGCTTAAAAGATTTTTTAATGGCACACTTCCTCACCTACCAGCATTTGAAAGTTGATTAAGGTCAAGCATGTAAGAACTGATGCTCCATAGACTTATTTACCCATTTCATCGACAGCTTTTTTAAAAGAGTAAAACATTTCACACGTGCGATACTTAAAACGGCACCTTGTTGAGCAAAAATGTCAGGAAGCCAAATATAGCATTGGTCAGGAGTAGATGATCATAGGAATAAATTCATTATTTTGTACAGCCACGAAAATAACCATACTGCTTTGAAAGCAGAAGAGTGACGAAAACAGAATAAAACCGACATAATGGAAAGAAATTGAGAATTGTGGATGCATGTCAGTCAAAAAATTCTGTCAACGCTTCACCACATTGCTTGAGTTTTCCTTTTCTGCAGGATCGATCGATAGATCTCGCAGTAGGTCATTCCAATGATCACAATCACAATGATCCACTTCTTTTTCAACACTGTTGCTTTGTGCTTCATCATTCTTGGGAACGTTAATCTGCATCTCAAATGGGATCCTACGCTTCTTAACTTTCATCTCAAATACTTCGATCGCTTCCTTTAAAAAGTTAGCATCTAATTCTGAGCGAGGCACCTTCAAATAATGAAAATAAGCATCTAAGTGCCGCATAAATTCAGCTCGGATCTCTGGTGCACGACGTTCGTTGGCCACAAAAACGACAGTTTTGCGGTGGGATAAAGCCAATAAAGACTGAACTAGCGGCTTTATGCACGCTTTTTCGTACACAACGTCGGCACATAGGATACAGTCGAAAGGCGGTCGAAGTTTTTCTACTGGAGTTCCCCTAACAAGTATTGAAAACTAAGTGACAAACGCATCGCTGCAAAAGATCGCCTCAATGCATTCATACCAAGCGTACGTCTCTACGCGAACTCGCTGACGCTCATTTTCCGTTAGATTCGTTCTCACATTACTCCGCAGCCACGGAAGCACCGGTCCAACGTCTGTAAGCACCACATCAGCCAGTCCCTTAGTAACAATTGCACTGGCGATTCCTGCAAGTCCTCCGCACCCTGCACCGAGCTCGCAAATGGACGAATAGCGCTGAAATTGAACGGGGCGCTGCTCAATGAACTTAAACAGCGTCTTACTACTGTCCCAGACGGTCGTGCCTAATAGAAAAGAATCCGGGTCCTGTTCTATAGAGACCACACGATCATTTCCTATTGGCATCTCCACAAAACGTGCCCATTGCGTGAACGACGATTCAAGTGCTAAGGGCTCCGACGAAGTAGGCACGTCGTCTCCCATTCAAGCCTGAATTAGCTATAATTTTATGTTAATTTTTTGGTCAAAATTTCGGATTTGTCCGTGCGCGCTCAATGGGAGCATAGCCTTTAGTATTATCGAATAAAACTCAGACATACACATTAATACACCCTGTCAGCGCTCAGTCTTGTTGATTGGGGCCATGAGATCTGCGTGGTATGAAGCCAAACATGCATTACAAAGGGTTGTAATAATAGTGTGACGAGATATTCTACATTTCCTCGTACAACCAACCACCTATCGTTTATTTGCTGTCTAGTGACAAGCAGTTGTCATCAAAATGATAAATGGTCTCCTGTTTTATAGGTGGCCTAGGATTGTGATAGATACTTCTTTGTAAGAAAAAAGTAGTTGATGAAATGAGAGGTAGGACAATTGGTAGCTGGGCTCCAAGATGGCGTAGGACGTTGAGATATTCAGTGGATTGCCCAATCAAAGATGACTTTCTTTCACTATTTTTAGGCTTTTTATGCAAATTACGGGGCAGAGATTGTGGTCTGTTGCTTGCGAAATGCCGAGATCCCCTCGCGATATTTTACATCGAATCATGTTGGACAAAACAAAACTGCTTAGGGTTTTCAATAATGACGTGATAATACTATTAAATATTTGAAGAGTTACTTATATGGTGTTGTTTTGAAGCGGATTGCGATCCGCTACACTCGTACTGATTTTAGTACAGAACGTAAGGTCGGTGACCTAGAACGAAGGTCGGTGATCTTAAGTAAGCTTTCTCTTAGCAAAGAGCTATGGTAAACAAATCGACAACGAAATATTACGATGATTGCAAAAGTGATGCCAAAATCTATCCAAATCTTACTGTGACACATCAGAAAATGTCTTCTTTGAAATCTTTCACCGTCAGGCTTTCAGGTAGCATGATATAGCAGCCAACCTCCGAGCCTCATCACTTGAGCAATCGTCAAAGTCTAGAGATGTGGCTAGTGTCAATATTTATTTGCGAGGTGTAATTTGGTTGAGCCATTTTAGAATCGATTTTCCCAGGGATGTGAAGCCGGTGAAGAGAGAGAAAGCAATCTGAATCACCACACCATGATCGCCGCCTACATCTATAGCTGAAACCAATACGCGAAGAATGTGGCTGCACCCGTGAAACCGACCACCGGAAACTAAGAAGTTATAGGAAAAAACATCAAGAAAGACGCTCGGGCTTCCATCGCAGTAGATTAAAAAGTAACGTTCCAGGTGCATTATACGTTTGAGATGCGTGCAAACAGCAAAAGTAAGACGATGTTCTGTCGCGGTGGGCACGACACCGCTATGTGCGATGCGTTAAATGTACGCAGTTTTATCGAAGAGCAAACTCATGCCTATATTATTGCGGCCGTGTGACGCTTACTCTGCACTAACGCACGTGATGCCAAACACAAGCCCAATAATGATGTAATAAATGAAACGAGTCCAATTGTTAATACCGTGCGCCAAACATTTGGAAACAAGCAGGAGCTAAAGTCTTGCCTGGGTCATCACCGCAAAAGCCACCTTGTCTTCAACGTTCATTTTTTAAAAGTCAGCGGACAAACTGATGGCGTTTTCGCGAATAAGGTTCGATCGCAATCGCTCAAAATTTCGACTCTTGTAAAAGATAAAAATACCTATATTCAAGTCGCTTTAGTCGCCCATGCTCTTGTCAATACCCGCCCCAGCCACTTCATTCATTCAAGTCGTAGGATTGAAGTTGCCTCCGCGTTTCACCACA
>NW_020189454.1:149782-202666 GCF_900000015.1 Plasmopara halstedii
TTGCACCGCATGCAGAAGACGAAGAAGGGCTTTGCCCGCAGGCATTCTCGATGTGTGCGAGGCTGGGTGTCATCCGTGTCCTCGACACAGGACTCATCGAGCAGAGAATTCGTGAAGAAGGTCCTGGTGATGTTATGGTGTCTTAGCCACGCGAGCATCGTTCGAGGTGATAGCTGAATGTGAGCTGTAAGTGCTCACAATCTTGATGGGGGGAGAGTGGTAACGGGTTCCAATTTAACATGGAACCAGATCGGCTGGTTCAGCACATGTTTCACATGCCCTGGTATGAAGGGATCACACAAGATGGTGTGATCACTAAACGTGATGGCTTACACACGATGGTGTGACCACACAGTGATGTGCTATACTTAAGCGATAAGTCAGTACGTGGCTGAAACAGCCAGTAGTTATACATTTAACAAGGTTTATTATAGAGATAGGAGAACCTGTAGATTTAGATCTAGCGCAAATCAAACCGAGAAGTACATTTACATTTCAAACGGGAGAGTTAATTAGTCTGGGGTCAGGGTTGAAGTCACTCTTGAAGTTTGCGGATCGCGATCCGCTACACTCGTACTGGTTCTAAGTATAGAACGAAGGTCACCAACCTTAATCAAGCTTCCTCTTAGCGAAAAAGCCACGGCAGCCCCGCTACTCCTTTCGTTGCTTCTGAGAAGAACTGTATAAAACTAGTTGCAACGTCCAACCGTATAGTGACGCTGCAATATGGGTCGCATCGTGCTTCCCTCAAACTTTTTTACGCTATTTTTTCGCTTGGACTGGCAAGCTGTTTGCACAACTATAGTTCAAGCAGCGCCTGTAACGGGGTTACCATACCCTGGCAACAGGGGTGTCACATCAGATGGGCATGGTGTGACCACACCCAAACAAGAATACGGTACGGGGCTAGATAGCCAGTAGTTATACATGTATTTAGATTTTTCGATATTTATTTAGTAAAATCTACACATTTAAAATTAGGCAGTTTAGCCGCAAATAAAAATAAATAAAATACAGTTTTGGATTTAAACGGAAGAGTCAATTAGCCTTGGGTAAGGCAATAATTATTTTTGGAGCTAGCGGATTGCAATCTGCGAACTCGTACTTGTTCCAAGTATAAAACGAAAGACCGGTGACTTAAAGTACGCTTCCTCAAGCGTTAAGCTACGGCAGCTCTGCTGCAACGCGCATTTCAAACAGACACTTACACATATTAATTTAAAGTGTGTCCAATTGTGACGAGCAGCGGCAGAAGCGGCTAGCTTAAAAAATACAATAAAATCTCATGCCTATCCCGAAAATAGCTCTTCTTTATCGGGATCGACCACTATCTGTCATCTGTGATGCTTTGTTTGATAGCATAAGCTGCGGTTCTTACTTTTAAGCAGGCATGAGTGCGCCATCGTGTCAAGTCACACCTTCTCCAATTGACAGAGCAGAGCCACACGGCTCACAAAATGAATCTATCTGCAGTGAAGTATAATATTTTCATGTTCACGATACATAACCAGATTTGTCTTCATTATACACAGCGACGTCGTCATTAAGTCGCTCACGACAATGGCAATATTGCCATCATTCTTTGCCTAGTATACATTTGAGGTAAAGTAGATTTGAGTTGGCGTGTGTAGTGACATATGTGCTTTTACTCATTAGTGCATGATACGATGGTGACGTCGCTAGTTGGCGTGTGTAGTGACATATGTGCTTTTATTCATTAGTGCATGATACGATGGTGACGTCGCAGTTGGCTGAGGCAATTCGTACTGCGTGACATGAGCAACATGTGTTGCGCAGATTAAAATATTGGGAAGAAGTGACGTCTGTCTCTAGATCGAAGTGTATGGTCGCACGCTTGCATTACTCCTTATGAAGAGCTCACAATATTAATAAATTATCACACTTGACTTGAAGTGTACGATCAGGTCCATAGTACAAGATACGACACAATGCGCATGATACTCTCTCCAATAGTCACCATGGATGGGAGCTGACATACCGCACAGTAATCGCTATGTTCTGGTGTTGTACATGAACTGGTGGTTAAGGACTCATCCTAAATCGTAAAAAGCATGACAGCGGATAAATTCTTTGTGGCATGAGTCGGCATTACTTTTAAGTCGGCTGGTTCTGGAAGGATATTGGCATTTCGTGAGCATGGGCTGCTTTTTATCTTTCAAGACACGCATGCCGTTATATCAACATTGTGATATTTATTAAATGACTTTGCAAAATCAAACATTTTGCTGCTGTCAGTGACACCATTATCGGGAGAGATTGAACCAAGCTTTATATCTACCGAAGGTTTTGTCAACAAGGCTTGTCTTGAATCCATATCCGCGCTTTACAGTGATTATCGACAGTTTTCAGTGATCGAAGCCCAAATTTGGATGTCTACCGCCGACTACCCCAGAACAGATGCCCAGACTGGACGCAATTATCGTCTGGATGAGTTTTTTGTCGAAGCACTAGCGTGAAAGACCACTCTTCCAAAGCAAAGCGCTTCCACTTATTGCTTTTGTGGCATATCACGTAGTAGACGTCTCTACAGATTTTTTACGTTTTCATACATGGTTTGGTGGACCCAAAGATGCCCTTCACTCCACCGAGGTTTGGCTTAATGTAGGTTAAATGAAGTGCTGATTCATTCAAGTTGCTGTTATCAGTCCGGTACACTTCGTAGCAACTTCATAAATTTTATCTTAACAAAATTGAGCGTAATGATACACTCACGCGAGGTACTTACGCGAGGTTGTGCAAAAGCAGCGTTCAAATACCAGATGCAGACGGAATGCTTGTGGATTTGTAGTGATAATGAATGAGGTTATGCGCTGTTAATGTACTAACTCCAAATGCATCATCTGTTGGCTATAATGCTGATTGTGGTAATGCTTCATCGATTTGCTTATGGCCTTAGGGTAAAAATTATTATAACAAACTTTTAGCATATCGAAGAAAGTACGAGATTTTCTGTGTTCTTAGTGGGCTTGCAAAAGCCATATCACGGTACTGAACAAATAAGCCAAGCGAAGGTAAGGATCTTTATCAAAGATAATGCAGCGCTTCACTTTTAACATTGCCTGTAAAATTCGTGCTCCAGGACAGCGATACGGTAATGAATCGCTGGAACTCAAGTCATTTTGCACGATGGCGTAATTCGAAGTGTCTACCCCAAAATACTGTCATCTCCGTATTGACCGTACGTCAACACGCTCAGCGCCATCTGCAGAAAATTTGTCCTTCGCCGGCACAAGAGATGTTCCACTCCCACTTTGAATGGATAGTGCTTCAGTGGACTAAATCCAAAAACAACTTGGCTGGACGAGGTCACACACCTGTAAGACCCGGTGCCATTCATCACTCGTCGTAGCCTCTTTAGTTAGCCAACGAGTAAGGATATATGTTTGCGCTACGAAGCGCGCTTTCTTGTACGCGATCTTGTTTTCAACTTGATTTCTAGTTAGAAGCCAAGCCAGCACGCCACTAGCTTGTTTACGGCAAAGTCTTGATGTGACAAGTATCCACTTTACCGCTCAGGTCGTGCTTCGTATTTAACAAAGGCAAGCAAACAGCGATGTCCCATATTTCAATGAAGATGACAGGTTTATATCTTTTAATATATATCAAAACGGTGAATCCTCCCGAAGCCTTTAATGCCCCCCTTCGGTGTTGCTTGCTTTTTTTCTTCCCTTGTCTGTACAAAGCTGAATGGGATACAAGAAAAGGCATGAGATTCGTGGACGATGACCTTTTGGTGATGTCAGCTGCGATGAAACCGCCCACAGGTCATACCCGAGTCACGACCCGGTATTTTGCCCTTACCAACTGACATGTGGAAAAGGCTTTCTCTATCTGTGTGAACGTCTTCAACTCTGAGGCTTCTCTACGCTCCACCTTTTCTCAGCAGACGTAATCATTTATATAAGTGTGCCTTAATTTGATTAATGGCCTTATCGCGGGGCTACAACATGGACTACAACGCTAAGCCTGATCTGGCACTGGGAATCTCGTGTGCCCTTCTGCAGGCGAAAAAGTTGCGTTGACTTTTTCAAACTTAATCACGTCGTTATAAGTGGTTTGATTCATTAAAAATGTTTAACAACGCCACAACAATGATTTTTCGGATCTTTGCGTGCGGCCAGCCGCTTAAAAAGGCAAATCGATTGCTTTCTCGCCTCTCTGTTTACCGATCTTGAAGCGTATTGTCTGCGGGAAGGTTAGAAGCATTTAAGCAGATCCACACACTCCCTTAGGGTTATTTTCTGGCACCAGACGCTGTCGAAATCACAACTTTTTTATCGTACTCAGCTCAAGCACTGGGCAGAGAAGGCAATGTGTCAACAGTCAGACAGCTATCTAGCGCGGTATACGTTGTGAGAGAGGGGGTGAAACGAGAAGGTACCATATCGTGATGTACGTAATCCTTACGCTATTGCTCTAAAATAAGGCTCGATCTCAATAGTACCAAAGTTATTTATAAGATGAAAAATCTTGCTCAGTGCTGGAACGGATAGTGCTCCGGAACGATAAGGTTCGTTTGATACGTGAGCTGCTAGCCATACGCTATACAGTACATACCGAAATGTTTAGCATAGTTAAACAGAGTGTTTGGTTTATATCTGAACCAAACTGATGCTGCATATATGCTACTCTTGAATTAGAGCAAACTGAGTCCTTAAATACCTGAATGGCCTTTGTTCTGTTCCTCATTGAATGTCAATACTCATCATCTGTGCCTTATTTCACCTGGACTCGTTCAACCGAACTTACCCCTGTGTTTGGTGCACGAAAATCTTGTTGTGCCGAGAAGCAAAAATAAAATGAGTGTTTAAACTGTTGTAGGGTACTCACTAATGTTCATGACCCATCCGTTTGTCTTAATACAAGGAACGGCCAGAATAGTAAAGATTTACGACGCACACTGCGCCGGAAGTTCGTCTAGCTGCCTCAATATACATTCAAGAGTTAAGCACTTGATCTATGCAGCGTATAGCTTAGCGAGTTACCAGTAAAGGAGCGAGTTCTGGGACCGACGCTCAAAATGAACAAGGCAGTAAAAAAATCTGATCTGCAATGGGAGCGGTTAAAATGATTCTTCAAAACTCGATCCCGCACATTTGCATTCATTGAAAGCAATACGGATGCATCAGCTTACAAGATTGAGACGTTCCCAACCCTCCTATACGAGGTGTGCTCGTTGTGACCGTTACCTGCGGTTGAGAAAGATACAACCCCAACCAACTGGCTCCGGATTAGCAAGTACAACCTTCCAATCTAATACCGCAAGAGTCGATGCATTTTTTGCATAAATCTAACGTCGTGACCTTAAATTCTGATTATTTGAGGGGGCCCGTATAAAGCGGCGAAGGAAGTGCTCTTTCTCGCCCCGAAACAAAGAGCCACACTTGCGCTTTAAAATGTGCCCCGCGAACGCTCTCTGATCGCTTACTTCTTAAACTATCCTTTTGCGCCTGGGGTAGCAGCTGCTACGTTAAAATGTATCGTTCTTGAAATCTGTATTTAAATACTAGAGTCGACAAAAGTGCCACTTGGCTCATTGCACACACAAGGGATAGCGGGCACGTCGTTTAACTCATATATGTCATCTTCAATGAAGCAGGCATCTGACAAAAGCGTCGTTTGATGCTTGATTTTGTGAAGTAACAAAATAGCAAAGCCTACGTCATCACCAGCATATGTTGTGGCCACCCTGATTATCGCCTCGAACCCGCGGATTCAGCTACCGGCACAGCCTCCGTGTTGCGTCAGAACCAGGCCTCTTCGCTAAATAAAAACAGATTTATCTGCATCGCCCTTCGTTCTCCAGATCATGTGAGCAGAAAGTGCATGAGATCATTAGCGGAATAACACCAGGACAATCTGACCGAAGAGGGACCCCAAACTTTCATGGGTTTCCAAGGATATCGACCTTCCAATTTACCGTACTTAAGTAAAGCCTTTCAAATTCGCTGGACTGACTCACTTTACACGAAATATGACCACCCCTTGCATATCTAGTACAGCCGGTGCTCGCGTTGCTTTCTCAGTTATGGCTGCATATCAACTCCTCAAATATGCTCAGTCGGATTCTTACCGTTTAGCTCGGATATTCAATGTAAACTAAAGCAAAGTTGGCTCATCGACACGGCTTTATTGAGTCATTGAATTGTCTTTACTAAAGTGCTCTGCGTTTGAATGGTTTGTACGAGCGCGAAGATTATACTGCCGTAGCAGATTTAGCAATGTAACATTCTCTTCGGGGCAATAAGAGTGCAGCAACAGCTAAGAATAGTCCACTGTAGCTATGTCGCAACTTAATCACAGAACACAGACAATGCACGTCTCGGCAACCGATCGGTGCTTAAAAGACCTTTGATCCACAATATGTTCACATATGTACTATCTGCCTCTGGCATTTGCGTCTCTATAATAGGTATCCTGGCTCTAGGCCCTAGCGTCGTGCACCAGACAAATGACGTTCATTCTAACTAAGATGATTTTCTTACTTGTCTACGAATTGCAGCCGGGCTGATATCAGTATGTTAAGCCATCGACTATTTCTCTATCATACCAAAGCAAAGTCGTGGTGGCGCGATGGGTCACTAAGGATGTGTACGTCATTGATTTAAAGAAGAGGTGTGAGCAGCAGCGCAAACCCAACGAGTGCGGTCATTTGACCCAGCATCGAGATTTTTAAGTGCATTACATATCATGTATTGATCCATGTGATCATCAATCTGTACATAATTTGCGGCGGATATAGCCAATCTGAATCCTGATACCCCTAATTTTGTTTGGCAAAACTCGCTGAAAAGCGCTGATTTGATCCTAAACAACGAACACAGACTAGCAGTTTTGAGAGACCGCTAGACCACAGACCACCGGCAATGCGTCGCTGACATAAAGAAATAAGTTTTTTGCCAGCACAGTCTACAAATACCAAGATGTCATCATTACTAGACACGTCATTTGGACGGCCAAAAGTAGAGTCCATATAATGGGTTGCCAGGACCAGCGGAATGTTCAAAGTACACTTACATGCTTTACTTTTTTTTAGCATACACCTCACCCTTCTGTGCCATTGTCGTGCATGGTGCGCGGAATGCCTATTGTACTCTGTAGGACTTGTCATCAATCCGACGCCGAGTCCTATCGTAATGAGATTAGCACATAAATTGCTCACTTAACTGTCCCCAGGATAACTAGACACGCATAGTCGACTCATGTCTATCGATGGTCCTTAAAGGTTGTTCAATTGCTATACGCAGTAAGCGCTTGCCAGAAGACATCTCCAACTATAAGGATGCGCTGTTGAGACACCCTCGAAACGCCCTTGTCAGACGTCGCTAGGAAGAAAAGTGGCTCTCACCGTGAGGCTCTAATTCGGGCATGTATTCTTTCAAACGGTTCATTTAGCTCCCCGACAAGTTTAGATTCTCTGTCATTGCAAAAAATCTCTTGTTCTAGACCTTACTTATTTTATATCTGGCGTAGATTGAACGCATTGATTTATGGATTGGATGGAAGTACAACGAGTTTAATGTCAAGAATTTTTTTACCGATAGAGTTTGATGAGCCAGAACTTTACTCCTTTTGGAAGCAGAAACGCTTTAAATGCTAGCCCAGAGCCGCGATAGCTTTGGTGCAACTTGTGATTGCTTGAGTCGATGAGCCACTGCAATTTTGAAGAGCTCAAGAGACAGAAGCTACAGCGGGCCATTATCTCAACGTGAAACAGAAAAAAAGTATTTCGGTCTCAATGTAGAAATCTTTTGAGACACGAATGAGCAAAGCGTCCGAAGCGAGTCTCAATGAGGCGTTTGAGTGCAGCAATAAGCTTCGATTTTCTGTGCCAGGTCAAGTAGTCACGGGCGACTAGTGGCGAAAGTGGAGCTATAAAGGAAAGTCTGGTTGTTTCACGATTAGCGCCGCTGAGCCAGCGCTACCGCGTGGCACTCGCACCATGAAGGCCAGCAAACTCCGCCCGTTTAAGGCGAAGAAAAGTGTTGGCTCGTAAGTAGAGGGACAGAAGTATTCTTTGCGGCTCTGCGACTCCATCATCGCTCTGTAAGAGATCATTCGTGGATGATGGCGACAAAGAAATGCAAGAGATGTCATCTGCCCACTCAACTTGTCGTAAAGGCTAAACGACAAGTGATAAATTGTGCGTGCCTATAATGAGCTGATGCAGCCACTATTACAGCACATACGCTAATTCGTAAAAAATGTGGTATGGTCGGTTGTGATTTCCTTAGTGCATGTGACCAAGTTCATGATGATGATCAATGGCTAATAAGAATAACAATGTCATCGTTCTGCTGCGAGTACTCCAAGCGAAATGCATGAATGGCCAACTATGCCTCACGGATTGCCTAGCGTACCAGAGACGATCATTTGTCTGAGTTTGACGATTAAGGCGACTTTGCTCCTCTGCATTAATCAATCCGAAGGATAATTTGGCTAGTTTCATGTAGAGAACGATTCGGATCTTAATAACAATATGATATACTTATCATTAGGGCTTAAGTATATGTCTTCACTAAGCCGTTTGCCACTGTCGACAAGTGTGTATTTAGCAGCTCAGAAATCCTCTTCTAGAATGCTTCATTGGACATCATGGCCTATGGGCAGATCCTGAACGGAATCAAGGCCAACATAGATTGGCCAAGCCTTCGATTCAAAGAGGCGTAACAAGTGGCTCTGCCTGGCCAGCTTTTTCCCAAGTATAGTCTGAACTATGCCGACCAGCGACTGTGAGCCACAAATTGTGAGGCCTGGCCCCGAAGTTACAAGATTGACTTACTCACTGGTCTACTCTGGTTAAGTACTGCATCGGTATGGATGCGACTGACTTGGTCATTGATTGGAGACGAAGTCGTACTCGACTATACATTAAAGTCGCGCTTTGATTATTGCGACGTCAGCCGTTTAGTGAGTTCTCTAGTTAGACAGACTAAAAGGACTGGATTACAAAGCTCAGAAAGTGGTAAAGCGACTAACTTTTCTCACTCAATGCTCTGACTAAACTATGTAATACTCAGCACTATCTTGAGAGCACAGTGCCAGAGATAAAGCTTTAACAAATGGCACTTACTGTTGTCGCTAGTGTTGCTTCAACCGTATGCAGCACACCTGAGAAGTTACACGATTAAGAGCTTTCAATATCTTGCGAACGCGATTTGCTCATCGACTGAGCTGCTTGCCCTCATCTGACGTGCCGCGCCATTCAACATCTGTCGAATCAAGTCGATCAAAGCCATTATTATCGCCTGATATAAGTGCTAGAAAACCTGCTGAATATATCATAATTATACCAACATGGCACATCTCCTAATCAACTCTTGCAATAAGAATGTAATAATGTGCTGAGCCGCAGGAGAAAAAGCGCTCTTTCAGTCTTTAAAAAATCTCTGCCGCAATTTTGGCTATCAGAATCGGCTATAGCAATCATGACTACTCAGCTCTTGTCTTTTGCTGTGGTTAACTTGAAGCAGATACGAACAAGCTCAATCGCGTTAACGCGTTTGGAGATGGCCTGCATAAGGCGTCGTTGTGCATAGCGACTACTGTCACGAAAGAATTGCACAATAGTTGTCATTCTGTGCCAAATTAACTCTCGAGGTAAGCGCCAGACAGGTCGACTTTATACGGGCTTTCGCGTCGCCTCAACCGTAGCATTTGCATGGTATGATGTTGACGGCTAATATGCCCTCAAGTAGGTGTATAGTTCGGGCGCAATATATGCTGCGCTCCCGAAAGCTTTGGGTATTCAACTGCATTGTTGCACCGCTAATTTTATTCCGAAGCTTGCTTTATTGCATGATTGAGCTACTGGACACTCACAGTGTGGTGATAATTCATATTTTACGGAACACAAAGTACTTTCTAGATAACCACCTCGAGTAGAATAGACAAACTGCTTGGCAAGCGCTATGTACTGTTCATAAATGGGAAAGTACGTATGTGTGCACGTATGGCATAATTACTGACTGCATGTATCGCCCATTTGCCATTTTGCTGGTTTGTGCAGTCCATATAATTGGACTTTATTATTGAATTTCAGAACACTCATCCAGGACTTCTGAAATTGCAAAATTTGTGGGCCGTCTGAGTAACGCCCCTCTCGTATTATAGCAATATCATTATCGGTTAGGATACAGCCGAGCTACTCTGCAACAGAGCTCCACCAACATGTCTATTGGGGGCTATAATGTCGGATCAAGTTTTCAGCGAAGGTTTGACAAGATTTGCTCGGCATCGAATTGACCAAAATCCATGTTTACCACCCAAAAAATTGACCAGATCAACCGCTTGCATTGCTCAAAAACATAAATGCGCGGAGAAACTGCGGCTCCGTAGCGATCTGATCTGCTCCCTCTCATCGAGTTTGCGAATTACAGCTCACGCTGTTCATTTCACAATATGCGTAGTGGCATCTCAAACAAACCCTGTAGCAAAGCTACAATAAGTTCAAGAGCAGCAATATAGCTTCAGGCTACCGAAGCACCCGATGCGCTGACGCAGTTCGAGAAGCGCATCCGAAATCGGTCAATCTCAGTGTTGGCAAGCACTCAATATCTCGACCCTAGCCGACGTGCGGTTATGACTTAGAGATCTCACGAGAGCCAGACGTGGATGGTTCGTCCCCCACCGACACCAAGGCGTAGCCTATTGATATGGGATCTGGTCAGCGGAACGACGGACAACAGGATTTTTTCCAGTGCCTGGTGCAGTAAGAAAGTTATCCTCGCTCTCAATACATATGGAGGTTCAGGACCCCAATTTAGCAAAATGCCTAGGTACCAATGGCGCTTTTGAACTTGCACATGATCGTCTATTGTCAGGATTCTAGTCTGAATCGCTCAGCTCAGCGTGCACCCACTAGCAAGGAAAACTCGGCCAAATTCAATTACACCTTTGATCGCTGTCTCATGAATATGAGCGGGGATGTACTTTTCGCGAATTAGAGCAAGCGTACACTCAGCTTGAGGAGTGTAACCGATACGCTCTCACCTTTTGTGTCCGTATAAAGTATGCTATGGTGCAATTGTGTTGGAGACTTTGTACACTTTGTACGATTGTGCAGAACTCGGAAGCACCGAAGGCTTACGTCGATGGGACCCAGTGACATAGAAATCCGTGGATCACATGGGCTTTTAGTCCCGCGGATGCAGTATATATCAACATAGTAAAAACACAATAGAAATAGATGTTTCTTTAATAGAAGAATAATCAAGTATTTTATGTTTTACGCAGCTACCTTTAAAGGATTTATTTGCGCAGCTACCTTTGAAAGATTTATTTGCGCCTTGATGAAGCGTACAAAGCTATTATTTGTGCATGTTCTCGCGTCAAATAAACCGATTTTGTGCAATGTACACAAAGAATTTGTTAGATAAGCTCTAACAAGATGAATATCACAATAAAGTCACTCATAAATGATTGACTAACTATAATAACAGAAAAATGACTTCTGGGTTCCTGTGGCCATGGCCATACAGGCTTTGTTCGGTTAGGAAGGCGACGCGAGATCAGAGTAATGAAGTCCAAGAGACCAATAGACCTTTGGCTCACCACTTTCATCTTTTCAAAAGACTATACGCATTATTAATCTTCGCTGATTGAATCTTTACCAAGGATTTTGTGACCTTGACGTTCATGGTCACGTTCTCGTGAGCTTCACAAGCGAAGATCACCCCGAATGAACAGGACCCAGCTTAACATAAATGATTAGTTTGTCGACACACAGCGACCTAATTTACACAGGAAGACCGAGACAATTCGTTTTTCTCCATAACACTTTAACGCGAGACGCACTGATACAGCTCTCATGCATCTCAATGACTTTGCGTATTCGTTTCAAATATCAACAACAGTCCAACACATTTTGTTCCATTGTTTCACATAAACCTGTCAAGTTGATGACAACATGAACAAATTTTATAAAGCGTCAGCTAGATCCCGTTAACTTTGACCCCCACAAGGCAAACAGACCTTAGAATTCTACCAGCCAGCACCCTGCGCTCATTGGGACTCGATGTCTTTCGAGAAGGATCTGTCAGTCGACGCTGCGAGGTAAATGCGTCTTTTTGAACTTTGTAATCGGGAGAGTGATGACACGTATACTTTAAATGTGTGACAGAAATGTTTCAACCAAACGCCTTCTTTATACTTAATTTTTAAGGACCCAAGACGATCGTAATCGCCCGTAAGCTTACCACATCGTGTAGCAACTTCGCGACTCCTAGTTTTGCGAATTGAAAATTGTTTACCACTTCTAATACGGTCACAAAAATATATGAGGGGACACAGAAGCTTTGATGCAAACCGTAACTGTTTGGAGACTTTGCATAGAGATGGTAAGTACTATTGCCTCCGTGATGGGTCTGTCGCCATCACGGCGATTATTTTCTCTGCCACTCTTGTCAAAGAATAGACAACAGACAGTCAACGCACTCAATGCGCCTGGTTAGGCGAAGCGGGCACCCGCGACATTTGTCGCTGGAATGCATCGTTTGGAGACTTAGTGCACGAGCGAGCCCCTTTTCTCTTGCTGCCTTTTAGCTTGGCGACCATTAGTGCGATGGGCTATTCGCTCGTCTGGAGCATGACCTAGATCGAGGCACTACCACCTCATTTTAGATTCTACCCGTCCTATCTCTAGAAGAGTGGATGATTTAGCAGCAATAGCCCCACGTTAAGAGCTGGTTGTGCTTCCACCGATGCCTGACTGGGGCAATCCTGGATGTGGGACTTGCGCTTTTTATCGCAAATTGGCATCACCAGGTGGGCATTTACCGTTTGCGTCCCTTGGACCGCTTACTACCTCATCCCTTCGAGACGACGGTAGACATGAGCTTTTTAAGCTCGTCTTGCTGTTCCGAGGGCAGAGAATTAAACAATTTGTTTGCTATCTGTATAGAGATATGGTATGATAAGAATCGAACGTCGAATCGACGGCAAGCGCTACCAAGTGCAATGGAGATGCCGTGTGCTAAACGCATACAGTATGGACTACTACACCTAACCATGGAGTAAAAGCGAGAGTCTTTCAAGTTAATCTGCACTTTCTTGCTCTTATCTTTTTACAAATGCGATCTATTCAGTCTTAAGTCTGCTCGAGGTTAATACTGAAAATTCCAGATTTCTCATGTTCGCTTACTACAATATATCCACTGCATAATGCGAGGTAACAACCGCATGCCCCAGAAACGTAACTATTATCAAGCCCAACGTCTCTTCGGAACCAAATGTTTGATTCTGAAGGATTCACACAACTACATAAAAGTGCAATGTGCACGTGCACGCTAGTACGTACGTACCTTATTATGAACAGCTTACGATTCCCACGGACCTCTCCTTGTCATTATGCTATCTTCCTAATCTATACCGAGTATTGATTATGATGATACTTCATCATGGTACTTCATAATGGTACTTTTTCATTCCGGTGGCAGCTTTGTAAAGTGGATATACCTTATTACAGTATTACTGCGCTTTGAATTCGAATGACCCAACAGGGTAGACATAATTGGTAATAGCTTTTCTTCTCAAGTACGACGTAGTGGACTGCTTTATGCCTTTCTTTTCAAATGTTTATTTACTTTATGCAATATCACTTATATCAAAAATACTAAAACAGAGTAGTATAGTACTCTGAAAATATTACTGGATCCGGGCTCCCGCCTTTCAGTAGCATTTCCCCCCGTACACTATTACCGCGACAACCATGATGATACAAGAAGCTGCAAAATCAACCGACCCAATTTACAACGAATCTTTCGATCAATATGGTATCCCGCTATCCGTTGGCCACAGTGCACAAACGGATCTTCCCGTTTGGCAGTACATACATAAGCTAGCCACTCCTATTCCAAACCCTAAAAGTGCCGATCGCTTGTTCACTCACATTTGCGTCCTGTGCTCGGCCTCTCCTCCTTTGCGTCCTACGAGTAAGCGAGTCATCACATGGCGCAATGCTTTAATGCGCCAACGGATGTCTACGAATGCTGTAGCACACTTGCAACGTGTACATCCGGATGAGTTCGGTGCAATTGCTGAATATAAGCAACGCAAACGCGAAGCATTGGCAGACAAGGCTACGAAAAAGGAAGGACAATCTCACTCAAAAAAGGCAAAGATTACGTCAATTCCAAAGCGAAAGATCTCAGTTGATCGCCAAGTTGATGTGAAGCAAGAGACTGAGTCTTTAGATACAGCTCTAGTGCCTAAGACTCAGAGAACGACAGCGTTGTCTCGCAAACGCAAGACAACAGATCTTATCAAGACTTGGCTCATTTCATCAGGTTTGCCTATCTCCGTGCTTCAAAACGAAGCTTTACAACATCTTCTAAAACTTGCAACTTCGCTTCCCTCTGTCTTACCAACTGTGCTTGATCTAAATGCGCAAGTACACGAAGAGTTTTTAACATTTCGCTCTCTATTGGAATCTTACCTTGCTTTCGAGTATCAAGCTGCTATGAAGTTGCCATTCTTGTCGTTCCATCATGCATATCGACCAATGAGTGGTGCTACTGCTGCTCATCGTGTGTCTTCGGAGTCCAATAAAATGCTTGGCAAAGCGTTTTTTGATGTCTCAGTTGGATTTATTGATTCCAGGTGGCGCAAGGTGGATTTAATGCTCGCGTCTAGACAAGTACCAAATGACTGGAACGAGCAACTAACGGAACGTGTGATAGAGATTATATCAACGGCCTATAACATTCAACCGCTTTCACATTATACACGTTTTCATATAGGTGCTGTCAATAACTTTGCTGCAGAAAAGGAAGAAGACGGTCATTTAATTGACGATGAGGACGTGTTGACGCACACTTTGCGTCATTGTGTAATGAATGCTCTAGAAGTCAGTGCTGAAAGTTGCTTGGGTGAAGAATCAACCGTTCGTCGCGTCTTGCGATTACTACAAGAGCTAGCAAATAGTTTTAAAGAGCCGGAGCGAGCGTCTGTGATTGCCGAAAGTGGTGGTACTAGTAACTTTCTATCTCCAGCTATCTCAGTCGATACGCTTGCGCTCTCTTCACTGACATCGATCGGTGCAATTGCTGAGCTCTTGCGTGTAAGCTGCTCGCGGTACCACACTTACTGGCAATACTATCAGTCACATGACAAATTAACCGATGAAATATGGACGCAGCTTTCATTGGATGACTGGCATACTGTTACAGAAATTGAAGCACTTTTAAATCATTTAGTACAATTTCGTCTTGAAGAGCGCACCCCGTTAAGACCAGGAGCAGTTGCTTCGTCATACGTACTGCTATTCCGGCGCTTGCTGTCAGTCACTGTGAATGCTTCCAGCTTCAAGTGCTTTTGTCTTGAAGACGAAAATACAGCAAATTTGTCTCCCACGACGCGTTCTATGCGTCGCAAGGCTAAGCGTGTGGACACATTTACTGTCGCTGGTCGACAATGTATCGAGCGACTCAAACAACTTATCACACAACAATTTACAACGTCAGATCCATCTGAAGTTGATGATGAAATCAAAGCTATGCTTTTAGATCCTCGTATCAGTGCTAAAGCGATCACTTTGGTCAACGATACTCAAGTTTTTCACCGCGCTGAAGAAGCTCTACGCCAGGAACATCAGGTTGTGTTTCAATTGCTTGCCAGACCATACGGTACTAGCGGATGTAATGAAGACGACGACGAGGAAGACGATGAAATAAGTTCACTTTTGATGGTTGATGGACCAAAGAATCAACCTGCTCCTACGTCACCTACCAATACTGAAAGACGATCAAAGGACGCTGTTGTGGAAGAAGAAGCTCGTGCTTGGCAAGAATGGCAACAAGTGTATGTAGCATGGGATACGATTGCAGACAAGGGTGCAGATTTGTTTGATAAGGGCCAGTACAATTTACTCAAATTGTACCACCACGTGAATATCCTCAAGTGGTTTCGTGATGTTGGACAGCAGACACATCCAGCGGCGGCATTACTTGCTCGTATATATCTTGGCAAGCAATTGTTTTCATCTCCCTCTTCGAAATTGTTGATGTCGCGATTTATGAGACAAGAAGAGGCTAATTGGGTGGATGAAGTTGCTCAACGCGCGGAAAAACGCTGTGTTCTTTACCATAATTGGCATCATATTCAGCAACTCCATGCAGAAGTAGAACCTCGTCCACCTACTGAAGAACATGTTTACACTGGGATTGTTTGAATACGACAATCAGAATATTAGTGTCGTGCTTAAGTATAAATTGAAGTTAATTTTATATCGTAAAAGTCATATAAACGAAATAGTAACCTTGATAAATACATAACCGGTAACCTCACTTCACTAAGGATTCTAGAACGTCTCTTCATACAATCTTGACTTGCCTCCTTAAATGAGAAAAGCCCAGCAACCGCCTGTCGTCGATCTTACAGCAGAAGACGATATCTCGGAGGAGCCAAATCGGATGGAAGCTCATTTAGAATCAGACGATTATTTTGAAGTGTTGAATTTACCGCGTTCAGCCTCGGCGTCAGATGTGAAGCGCGCATATAGAAAATTGGCCGTACAGTGGCATCCAGACAAAAATCGGTCCAATTTACGTGCAGAGGAAATTTTTAAGCGTATTGGTGAAGCTTACGAAGTACTAAGCGATCCAAAGAAGAGAAAAATTTATACTGAATACGGCAAAGCAGGTCTTAATGGAGGTCCAGGTGCTTCAGATCCCAATGATCGTTTTGGACACCGACATCATGGAAATTTCTCGTCTCAACATGCGCGGGATATTTTTGATGCCTTTTTTGGGGGTCAGGATCCATTCGAAGCATTTTTTGGCCAACGCAGAGGGTCAACAAAGCGTAACGGGCGCTTTGATGATGACTTCTTTGGGTCTATGGGCTTTGGTGGGATGGGAATGGGTCGGGAATTTGGACATATGGGTATGCCTATGATGGGTCTTGGCAGGGGATTTGGAAATATGGGCATGGATTCTTTTTTTAGCGATGAGTTTACCACAATGAACGGATCCGGTACGACGTTTTCGACGAGTTCTAGCTCATCCTCGTCGACTTTTACAGATCGAAATGGTCACGTGATTACACAGAAAACAATCACGACCACAGGTGCAGATGGACAAACAAAGACTACAACAGAGGAATATCGCGATGGCACATTGGTGAACTCCTCGTCGACATGTGGAAATCGTTTGGCAGATGCAGGTCGAAAGCAACTCGAAGGTGGCAACCGTCACGGATCTCGTCCGAAGTATTAAGCGCAGGCAAACGATGAAGGTGGCTGCGAGATTGAATTGTAGGTAGCCATAATTTTGAGTGCCTACATTGTGTTTTTTGATACGCTTGATGCACCACGAGTGTTTTCTTAATCTTTATGCAATGAAAGTCTGGAAAATCTTGTAGGATGAAAGATAAGGGATACACTCTAATTTACAATTTATGAAAAGTTTAGGCGAAGATTTTGGTGTTTAACAGTTATTGAAAGTTGCGGTGTGGTGCTGGATAGACTGTTGTAAATAAAGTCAGGCGTGACGCTTCCTCAAGCTATCAACAATTGGTTGTAACAACAAAATATTTTTCTGCAGACCACGGCTAACCACAACACTTCTGTTTTGCTCGACACTTTCAATGAAATCAAAAGTCTGTTGTAGATACGTTCTTGCACCAAACGGACCTAAGTTAAAGAAACATGCCAGTATAAATACGGTTTTAACGGATCTTATCTATAAAGTGGGTTCACGACTCGCCAAAGCTCCGCCAGGTTTTGACCTTCAGTCAATCCACGGTTGTTGGCGCTCTAGCCACGCCGCACCACTGCGTCGCGAGTTAAGCTGATGTTGCATCCATATTTGCATTTAAATGCAACCGTGTATGGCAGCCGTCGTTCATCGCGCGTGACAACACGACTATATTCATAATACCATAACGTTTCACAATTTCTCGTTGAACAATCCCATGCTTGGGGCCCTCCTCTTATAGATAGACCAGAAGTGGGTCCCGCTATCCTCAACATGAGGCACAACAATACCTAATTAAATCTCAGTAGGCTGATGGGGATCTTTCTTTCCCGCGAGGGGCCTGTCAGTCTACCCTGTGTCGGAGCTTGAGCTTTCGAACCACTTAATCGAAAGAGAAGATGGTATGAAGGCTCAAGCTTACACGCAAGGTAGACTGACAGGCCTCTCCAGTGGCATAAATGTGTTATACTGCCGCAGATACTACAACTGTAAGTGCCACGATGCTGCTTACGAGCTATTAGGCAAGCTCTTTTCTTCTCATCCTGGATGAGGCCTGTCTCCAAATGGTGCCTACACCTTCGGCTATCTGACTGACCCACAAGATTCAAATGCGACACAACTAATTCCTTAATGGTTATATGGATGACGATGGACTAGATGCAAATCGGACCTGTCGTAAAGATAGGAGCTGTTATCTTATTCAGATAGAGTTGCCGTGACTATTTCACAGAGGAAGCTTTGCACAAAGGGCTGGTGCACTTTTACAAAGAGCAAAACCATCGTCAATAAAACTATCACTGTATGTTTGTCAGTCATCCCAAGTCATATTCTTGCCCTTCTTTATCGACAGTAAGTGTATCTACACTCCGCTGTTGCATCAACGACGCTGTCTAACTTATTACTAAGGAAGTGAACCTGGCTTGGAGAGCAAAGCTTACTTTTGCTGTAACCGCAAGTAATACGTTGGACCCTGATCAATCCATCTTTTGCTTGCGATTTAACCGTTTGAAGTCGGTCGCCGAGCTTTCCTGAGCTTATTCACGCATATCCGTGTCGGCTTCCACTCACGCCCAGAACGAAACGATAGCGAAAAGTCACACCGCGAGCGCTTTCTAATACCACAAGCCATTATTCTTAAGGTGTACCTTGTGCGCTTAAATTAACAGCGGCTGGAGAGAACTGATTCCTCCATGACAAATTAGTTTTAGGTTGAGCGAGTGTCAGATCATGAGCGGGCGCCATGTCTTGAGCGGCTATGATACCAGATCTCCCCGAAATGTACCTCACACTACCACAAATCTTCAACTGAGGATAAAACTTCAACCGCAACAAGTAATAACAACAGTTCATGCAAACTCTTGTGAAATTTGGCCACCATTTGCTTATCGAGTGGTACCAGCGAAGTTCGACATCTAGCACCCGTCTCTCGTGAGCTCTCGATTCAATCTGGCGAGCTTTCTCGGTTGTGAAGGCATGCTGACTCTCTTCGACAGCCGCGACTCGTGTCCGGGGCTGAATTCAGTTAGACCTTGGATTTGCTCTCTGAACTTTGTCGCCACACTGCTTGGATTGAGGCATCTCCAGCATTAGACTCTTTGCACCTGACTAGCTCATAAGAGCGGGATCATGGGCTGACTATAGTTTTACTACTACTATGAAAGGCCATAAACCAGCTCATTTAAAAATTGGCTTTATAAACCGCAAAAACCGCATTTATTGGTAGCTTGATTGCATTCAAGAAAATCTTTTGCTCTACAATGTATTCGTGTGTGTGTCTTGCCTGCATTTGGTATCTGCATATTTTTTTGTGTTCTTAGATCTTTCGGAGGCAGCGGATTGTGATCTGCTGTACTCGTACTGGTTCTAATGAAGATCGTAATGTCGGTGACCTTAGGTTAGCTTAGCTTGCTCTAAGCAAAGAGCTATGGCAGTCCCACTGCAGGTAGCCATTGTATCGGTTAAAACTTCCGCTTTTTAGCGAGGTTTTAGCAAGCACTACTTAAGGTGTTCCCACCAGATTGGATATACTAGCCGCTAACCATTAGCGCGGATAGTCAGGCGAAACACATGAATCGATTATCGAAGGAGCACTGAAACACTTGCAAATAGAGGCCGCAATACAAGAGCAAATTTCTCCCACAAATTGAGCTTTGTTGAATATCACACTACTGGCATCTACAGGCTTCACCTCGTTTCACAAATTATTGTTTGGTAAAATCTCAAGTGCCTTTGGCATCGCCAAAAAGTGAATCCGGTTGATTGCGAAGGGGCCGTCGATCAAAATCGACTTGCTGATATCAATCCGGCTACACCTCTTAGCAAATCCAGTGAATGTAAATGAGTTTGAACATTATGCTCAGGCTTCGCGAAGTTGTGGCCAAGACTCAACCAAGGTAAGTGGACTCTTCCGTTCAAAATTCAAACTGTATTTAATTGTTTTAGTTGCGGCAGAGCCTGATTAATATAGTAATACATAATTAAAATAGTAAAACCTAATCAATATAGTCATATGCATTACTACTGGCAAACCTACCACGTTGGTGGCTTCTTGTTACTGTGTAGCTACACCATTGCGTGATTACACTTATTTGTATAATCAACAGGTATGTACGGTCACACCATCTTGTGCGACCCGTCTTTTCATACAAGGTGTAACGGTGTTACACGTGCCACGTAACCCACTGAGCACTGCTCACGTTACAAAGCAATGGCTGCATGCCAAGAATGGCATGGGACGAGGTCCGAGGCATCAAGGGCGAGGCCCTTGTGATGCGCGCGGAGTGGCACGTGATCTATTGAATACTGCTCGCGTTTCAAAGCTGTTGCTGCATGCCAAGATTGGCATTCTCGAACGAGGCCCGAGACATTCTGAGCAAGGCCCTTCTGATGCACGTGGATTGGCTGGACGAAGACTGCGGGAATAGCAGCTTTTCGTAGGATGTTGTGAATCACATTAAGACTTCGATGGTGCGGGGAAGGAACCCTGGACGACGCCGGGTGCATGTATCCACTTCCCTCGGTGAGACGTAAAATCTCTATAGAGAGGAGACGGCGGGCCGTATGATACCTGCAAGACGCAGGGCGTCGACCCTGCCCCAGCGTGTGACTACTAGACGATAGCGCACAGCTATATAGCCTTGTCAACGGTATGACGGGAAAGAAAGACGGCGACGTCACCCTCGAGGCTATTCCTGCGGTGGATGCTTTTTTTGAGCTAGACGAAATGTCCTTCGAAGAGTTTGGCGGTGCCTTGAATGCAGGATATTCTGCCAAAGTGGACATTATGAGACCGAACGAGAAGATTAATCGTCATCGCCTCTGGATGCAGCTGTCCTGGAGGACACTAAGAGGGCGCTGAACGCACGAAGTGGATTGTCGATCCTGTAGAATCCTTCGGATTCGTATTTATCCGTAGGTAAAGAAATCCCAAGACATCGTCGTCGGTCCTAACATCGGACTGAGGTGTGCGTCATTAGATCGACCTGATTCCGGGAGCCAAATACTGCGTGACACGGCCATGACCCCTGCCCAAGGAGCAGTGTGACGTCATTGACGCCTTTTCCGTGCGAATTACGACGCAGGAATGGTGCATGAGAGCAAGTCTTCCCATCCGACACCCACGTTCTGTGTTCGGAAACGAACGGCAAGTGGTGTATCGCTCACGCATACACTATGCTAACCGCTGCCACCATCCCGGCACAGACTCCAATTACTAGAAAGAATGTTCTCCAGAACAATTTGGTTGGCTGTACAAAGTACAGTGCACTCAACTTGGTCGATAGTTATTACCAATTGCTCATGTGAGCGAGAAGTCAAAGGCAACCTCCTTTGCAATGGGACAGCCGCAGCTTAGCGCTTGAGGAAGTGTCATTTAGGTCACCGATCTTTCGTTCTATACTTAGAACAAGTACGAGTTAGCGGATCGCAATACACATACTCCAAGAGTAATCATTGCCCTACCCAAGGCTAATTCGATCTTCCGTTTGAAATCCAAAACTGATTTTTATGGCTAGACCGCCTAATTTTAAATGCATAGATTTTCCTAAATGTACAAAGAAAAATCTTGATACATGTATAACTACTGGCTATTTAGCCGTGTACCGTATACTTATTTGGGTGTTTCACACCATGCCCATCAGGTGTGACACACACCCCTGTTACCAGGGTATGTGTAACCCCGTTACATTCTTCATGCACCAATACTGGCGTTGCCAGACCCCGATCGTCTTTAGCAGACGCCCGGGGGGCGTGATCGGATGATCGCGTTCGATTCTCGCCAGCTTAGGGTAACGGAGAGGAACTACTATATAGTCCAAGAAAAGAATAAGTTGTGACAAAGTGTGCACTTGTCACGTTCAAGGTGCAACTGCTTTGCTCAAATCCATTAATGATCGACACTGATCATGCGTCATTACGCACTGCGATTCAGTCGCCTGGACGGTCAGGTGGCTTCCATTATTTGCAGAGTATAACTTCGATGTATAGTTTAAGCCAGGAAAGAAGACTGCTCTGACTGATGCATTTTCACGCAGACCAGACAATGAACTTGCTCATATCACGACGGTGACGTCGTCAGTGACGAATTTGATTCTAGACGTATACGCGGGCGATAGTGTGTGTGTAGCGCTGCTACAGGCTCTCGGGAGCTAGGAGTCTAAAACCTCGGACAAGAAGTTGTCGGCGCGTTTGCGCGCACGGTTACACCGATATTGATTGAGTAACAAGTTGCTGTACTATACCGCCGATTCAACAGACAGGCTTCGAAGTGTAGTCTCTCACGATGAAGATTTGAGATACCGCATCTTCTATGAGACCCACGACATCCCACTCACTGGTCATCTTGGTCGTGAGATGACGTACAGCTCTGTGAGTTGCCACTTTTGGTGGTCCAAACAATAAAAATGGACAAGCACTTATGTGCGAACGTGTGAGACGTGTCAGAGGGTTGATACCCTCTCCGAACGCGATGGCCAGTTTACCGGTACCCTCCAGGTGTTGGCAGTCCATGAGTATGGACTTTGTGTTTGGCCTGCCGAAGAATTCGGAGGACAACACGGATATGGTGATTTTTGTGAACTGCTTGAGCAAGATGGATCATCTTGCGGCTGTGTCGGACACCATTGACGGTTCGGGTAGAGCGACGCTGTATGTCAATCGTGTCTTTTGACAGCATGGGCTCCTGGAGTCAATTATCTCAGTGCATTTATCTACCGGCAATACGTCGATCTACGTAACCGGGCTTATTAATCTCTGCGTCCCGCTGACACCGTTAATTCATGGCTCAGAGCTTGGTGGGGGAGGAATAGCCGAACGGCTTGCTGATGTCAACCCCTTCACCGTGCGTAGGAAGTCAGAGATTTCCTGTTTACTAGACTGAGTGTCTTACGACACGTTAGTGATGCGATGGCTGAAAGCCAAGAATTGCAGAAGGCCACTCCGAATAACTAAACTGATTGATCGATTGAATGAGGCTATAAATATCAAAAGTCCGACTTCTATTCGTGAGATTGATTCTATCTGCGGCTCCAGTAATACCACCACTTGCTGAAAGTCTGCATATTCGACTTATAATTGCTGCTTTTGCATTTTCTCTGACTGGATGGTAAGCGACAGGTATCGAGTAAATTCGGAAACTGATACCATTTGTGTCTGACATAAAGAAAAGTTAGCCAGTTATTAAACGGTCTCGACTTTCGGTACGATACCTGAACGAAGGAAGCGTGTGCTTGAAAAGGCAGCTTGCGAAGTGCTCGACCACTAAAGCCTTCAGCTGAGTCTGCAGTTTGCATTAAATTAAGTGACAAGACAAAGTCTTCGTTGTTATCTTCAGCTTCCTCTGCAAGACTCGTCTTTTCATTCATCAAGCCCTTTCGTGACGCCGTTTTTCTTGTGAGCTCTTCGAATGACATTAGGCTTTGTGAACTTGGCAAGAGAAGATTTACACGTTGCAGTTCATGAATACAGCTCCGCAATATCTCATACCGGGCATGACACGTTGGGAGTCCGATAAACCTAAACAGAGAAAGATATTTAGCTCTATCACCTTTTCTTTTAAAAAAAATCTTACTGCTTGATGTCGGCTCGGTCAATAAAAGCGACATCAATAGCTTCAGTGATATTTGAGGTGGTCAGAATGAGTACATTAGAGTGCCGCTTTAGAGAATCCAACTGTGTCAATAATGCGTTAACTACGCGAATAGCGTCGGATGGATCTGAGCCGCTTGCTGCAGACTTTCGAGCTGCCGCAAGTGACTCTACTTCATCTAAATGCACGAACTAGCACAGTGACGCAAGATAAGGACTTGTTGTTCGTGACATGACGTACCGATCAAAACGCAAATCAATGCCTCGTCATCTTCCACAAGTTCCTGAATCTGACAAAAGAGCTTCATCACGAGTTTTCCGCTCTCGGAAAACCACTGTAGTGCATTTTATAAGTTTAATTATTAAAATATTGTTTAGCAGTAGATGTTATACCTTGCTAAACAAACTGTGCGCATTCACCTCCAACAGAACCGCGTTTGGATATCTAGCATTATAACAATTAGAGCCCAAATGCTTCTCTTCTTTCGAGTGCGCTACGAACCTAGAGGAGAGACGGATGCTCAGCTTTTGAGCCAATGCCTTGCACAAACTAGTCTTTCCAGTTCCTGGTGGGCCATGCAGTAGCACAACTCGATTCCATGAAATGATGTGCGAATTCACTTTATGATCCGAAAACAGCATGGCCGTCATAGCATAGTCCAAGATATTTTTTTTCACTGGTGTGTCAAAAATAAGCGACTCCCAAAGTCCGTCATAATTTGCAGCAGGAAGAATTGTTTGCTGACAAGTTGCAACGTCCTCGTTATCCATAGTCTCTTCCGCAGGGACTTCCTAATGAACATCTTTAGTACCTTATTTGTGTGTCATCTGCTAATTTCGAAAGCCACGTACATCACATAGTTTATATACGTGCACGTACAAATGAGCTTTTGCTCGTAAAATTCCGGACCCGCTAGCCTCCTCGCCTTCAAGTTCCGTCACGATGATCCGCTTAACGTGGGCTGTAAGTGGGGATCCAAGAGGTAAAGATACAGAACCTGTGCGATATATAATATCATTACTGAATTATAAACCGAAATGCATCAAGCGATCAAAGTACCAATAGAAAAGAGCGAACAAGAGGCGCCGAGGTATTCTGCGACGGCAGTACTCAATTGTTTGTAATCAGCAACGCTTTCCTGTTTGACACACACTTCAACTGTACAGAAGTTAATAAATCACCAGAAAAGAGAAAGCGATACACTTTGTGGTGAAACGCACCATGGACATGGCCGAATTCCATCACCTATCGACTATCGTAACTTGTAATGATGCGCATTGTGTGGCAAAACATCGATATTACACAACTAACATACTTGCTCGATTAAAGCGCTCTTTTTATTAGTGCGCCCGGCGTACGCTGCACCTAATAAAACGCCCTCCTTAATAGAGCGCTCTAGCGGTGTTTTGTCAACAGCCTCTAGCTATTTGAAAGAAAGCGCTCGCACAGGTATCGTCATATGGGAGAAAATCAACGAAAGAGACTGGTGGCTGGTTGATGAAGGTTATTGACGCAATCAATTCTCGTTCCGTCGGGTAACAAATTTGGTCATTTTATTTGATGGTGTCCAAGTAAATCGTGCTTTTGAGTGCATGAATTATCAACATCATCTGGCGTTTCTTCCAACATAATGCATTGCATCGGATACAGCCGAAGAACGTCACGTTCTGCTGAAAACCACTGAGTTTACTTCTATGAGAATGACTACATGATACATCGCCGCCAATGATATGTCGATTCGTTGGAGTTAAAATTGCCGTCAAAGTCGATGACATTAAAGTGATGCCCCTGGTGATAATCAAGGGAACGATTCGCCTATTCTAAGGAAATATGTCATTAGGGTTGTCTAGAAAAGCAAGGCCTGGTTAACAAAGGCTTAGTGCATTGATAAATGGAGCATATATTTTTGCGCGTCGCAGGCGCGTCTCAGCGAAAAATGTGGGATTCGTGCAGGGTAGACCTTTTAAACGATTTTAAGGACTACATGAAGCATTAAAAATTCCCTGACATTCCCGGAGGCTGAACTCAATACGTTCATCAAATCGCTTCAAAACTGGTTGGCGGAATCACTGTAAAACTGTGATTCAGAAATCTATGGCATTCATGACGATTTTTAGGATTGGCATATCACCCAACAGAATGATGATGAGCTGTGATTCAGAACTATGGATAGAAAACCGAAGTGAATCTGTATATTATTTTGAATCCAAGATTTTTTGGACAATAATGAAAGCACCTCTTTCTTAAAATGCGCCCTTTCTTGCTTGTCCTTTACTTAGTGGCCATATTTATTCCTTATTCTTAACTCTATGTACGTACTCAACTTTGGTATGCACAACGAAATTTCGCAGATCCTTCTGTACGGCACACAACAGTCGCATTAAGTTGAGATCACACATATTATTACATCATGGTACCCACAATGCACCGTCTTGATGGCAATCGTATTGCTGCCAACACTCCATTGGATCTCAGCAATTTGCGATCTCACAAGGAAAAACGTACATTAAAACGTGACAAAGCTCGTTTGAAACGTTCACAGGCATCTTCACAATTGCACAATAACGAATCTGAAATCTCCAATAACCCCAAACGAACTCCTATAATCTTTGCCACATCACAGCAAAGTCGCTTTCACACTGTAACATTTGACGAGTTTGGCAAAAATGTTCTACTGAATCAATTTACACTCGCTATTGGGACCTCGTCATCCGATGCATCTATCAACGAAGCTGGGGTTGTTGAACTTCTGCGAGACACGCAACTAAAGCTCAATTACGGCACACGCTATGGACTTGTTGGACCCAACGGTATCGGCAAGTCAACGCTTCTTACAGCACTAGCAGACGGCATAGTTGAAGGACTTCCATCGGCATTAAAAGTTTTGTACGTCAACCAATTGGACATATCGTCATTGACGTCAGAGTCGGCAATGCAGTCGGTCGTACAGACAGTGTTAAGTGCTGATACGCGAGTGAAAAAGCTACATATGAAGATCACTCTATTGCAAAACGCGTTATCAGATTCTACAATTTTAGACAGCGGTGTAAAGAAGTTTTCAACTTTCAAGGCTCAGTTGTTGCATGCCTTGCTGTCAGTTCAAGTGATGGAGGCCGAGGAAGCAGAGAAACTTGCTAGAAAAATTGCTATAAAGCGCAGTGGCAAACTTGGTAAGATTGCTAGATTACAACTAGTGGAAGCTGAACACAAGACGGCAAGTTTACAGCAAAGGCTCAAGTATACACTTTTAGACGATGGAAATCATGAAAGCGTAATCACGGCACACGAGACAGACATTCTACATGAAATTCATTTAAAAATAAACGATTATCAGCAAGAGCTAGAAATACTGGACGAGACATCGATGGAGGCACGTGCACGTCGCATTTTATCGAGCATGAGCATTGATTCCGCGAAGCAAGACGCCCCTTTGTCGTCACTCAGTGGTGGCTGGCAAGTGCGTATACTCTTGGCACGGGTGCTGTTCATGGAGCCCGACTTTTTGCTGCTTGATGAGCCGACAAATCACTTAGATATGCCTTCAATCTTGTGGCTGACGAACTACCTTCTCACATTAGGCGACGTGCTTCGGACTACGATCACGCTTGTCGTCGTATCCCACGACCGAATGTTTCTCAACACAGTGACGGAAGAAACAATATTTTTTCGCGGATACGACAAAACTTTGGCGTATTTTGAAGGTAACTACGATACGTTTGAGCGATCGATTGCCAGCAAGCGGCAATTCAATGCTCGTCTTCAAGCCAAATTGGACAAAAAAACCGAACTAATGAGCGATATGGTCTCAAAATTAAGTCAGCAAGCAACACGAGCTAGAGACGACAAGAAGTTGCACGTTGCAGCCTCAAAAAAAACAAAAATGAACCGAATTGGTCTCGAACGAAGTGCAAAAGGGACACGATTCAAATTAAACCGAGACCGCGCAGGATATCATCTCACCGATCGCGATCAGGCTGAAGATCAAGCCAAGTACGATGAGACTGATGGAAGCTATAGTGGTTGCTCCGCGTGGCGCATGCTATCGTTCAGTCCGCCTCAGATCCGAAACCTTACCAAGCTGGACAATACGACTATGATTTCATTTAAAAATATTTCGTTTCGATACCAAACACAAGAATTAGAGAAGACCAGAGTGCCATTTGTGAGCAATCTTAATATCAACATCAATTTTGGTGATAAAGTCGTACTTGTGGGTCGGAATGGTTCGGGCAAAACGACTATCATGAAACTACTCAGCAGGACTTTGAAGCCAGAAAGTGGCCAGGTTGAGTATTTCCACGGAGCTCGGATCGCTTCATTGATGCAGCATGACGTCGAACACCTGAAGCGTCAAGAATGGTCTCGAGATCTTACTCCATTGAAGCTGCTGCGTACAAAGCTGAAACTGGATCAAGCAGGACTATTGGCAGAGTTTGAAGGTGGTAACATTTCTGTGAGTGATGGCAATATACGTGGCCATTTAAGTACTTTTGGCATCAGTGGAGAAACTGTTGCTGCAGTTCCTATTCACTCTCTCTCTGGTGGTCAATTGGTCCGTGTCTGTTTAGCATATGCTACTTTTCCATTCCCTCCTCATGTTTTGCTTCTTGATGAACCCACAAATCATTTGGATATGAACACAATTCAATATTTGGGAGAGGCTCTTCGAAAATATAAAGGAGCGGTGGTACTCATATCGCACGACTTGCATTTTCTCAACATCGTTACGAACAAAAGCGAGGTTTTGAACGGGGATCATGTTCAAGAGGATCAAGCGTGCGGTCGAGTACGTGTATATGAGGTGGAAAAGAAGAAGAGTGTGGTGACTCTCGAACCTTTGAAGGATGTGGAAGTATACAAAGAAAAGGAAGCGAGGCTTATGCGCTTGCTAAGTCGCTTTTAAAGTTATATGAGTCAAGTGTTCACTTGATTGATCTAAGATTGGATCTGAATGATTTTTTTATATGAGCTGTCTCCTCTTCTCCAAAATTATAAGTTGCAGTTCCCATACTGTAACCGAGGATTGAGTTACTGGTCTTTATTGCAGTTGAATTCTGTGGACAATAAACAACTAGAAGTCACGTTTCTTGCGCTATTTTTGACTAGCATCTTCGTCATCTGAGGAGGGATTTTTACTTACCAAATCCGCAAATTATAACGATGCATTTCTCAACTGTTCGACAAACGTACAAGTCATAATGTCAAACGACCATCTTGATTCATGGACGTGCCCATGCTGTACCTTAACGAACAATTTCATTTCCAAAGCATGTGCCGCCTGTCAGGCTACCAATCCGCTTGTTCTCCGAAGCTTTGAAGCTGAAGAACAAGTTCTTGCGGCAAAAAGATCTATTGCAGATGGTAAGGAATTGGAACGTGCTAGTCAGACATCACAAAATTTCGTGAGTGTTACATCTTTACGAGACAGCAAGGACGAAATAGACCCATGGGTTCAAGCTGAATGTGAATGGGCTCATATCGAGTCGAGCCAAAACGTACGAAAGAGTACGCAGCCACTCTAGAATGTGTTATCCATCCGTTATCTATCCCAGCTACATCAATGGATGGGAGACAAAGTAAGTAGTAAAAGTCGAGAGCCACTAATTTTTAAGCGGGTATTCAAGAGCGTTTATATTTTGGAGTTAGTGTCTTGCTGTACATGCGGATGATCGACGCAAGCATCGTGAATCCAGAGATGCCCACAATAGCTGCAGTCTTCCACCACGCATAGTCAGTCGCGCGTTTTATATCCTCTTTTGTGCAGCCTTCAGGCAGACTCATGCCGTCGATCAGACTGGCTTCCATCACACTGGAGTTTCCCTTGCATTTCTCGACCATCGTCGATGGATTTAACGACATGAATCCGTAAAGAAGTAGACATATTATAGCGAGAACAAAGGCAACGCGTTTAGCAAATAATGTCATGTCGATCTGGCGATCCAATTCAGTGCCCGCGTGACGGTACACTACCACACGCAGCTTTTCTAGTGTAAAGTCCGCGTGTGTACCTTTATCAGTAATTGGTAAACAGCACAATTCATGTGATGATGACACAACCACTTGCCACGTTGGACCATATTTAAATGTCAGCGAGTGCTAATCAAGAAATATGTCAAGTTATAAGTTCAGTCATTGAAAGTTATTACTTGCCCGCAATAGCTCACCTTAAGCGCTTGAGCAATCTTTGCTTCGTTGTCCTCTATGCCTTTGTAATAATTGTAGAGCCGCCAAGTCTTGTCAAGAACAAGATTCCTCATCTCATCCTCCATAGAGCATTCATAGATCATACTTTTCTTCTTGATGCTGACTTGATCACTGGCTTCTAAAAACACTTTGTGCTCGTTTTCAATAGTAGATTTCAAGGATGACGTTGTTCGATATAGCATAACTTTCATCTTGCTAGTATTGCTGAATAATAGCACACATGCACCCTTGCGCTTTATCATGATAAGACGAACAGATACATTGCTGCCATAAATACTTTGAATTTTAAGATTTTGAAATAAACAGCTTCTACGTACGTAGCGCAGATCCACCGCAAAGTCGTTGCCAACAATTATGTGCCAACCCAAGCCTAATGATAGCTCCGCTTGGCTCTGTAAAGCGGCAGCAAAATTCCGAATGCCCGTTGTCCTCTTTGCTACATCATTAACTGCTTGCTTGGCGGCCGCCTGGAGGGCCACGGACGCTACTGGGGTCTTGGACACCAGAAAGTTTGCTTTGCAAAAGACCATACTTACTGTACGTATTGATTGGTAGTGTGATAGATGAGGAAGTAAAATTTGGGTGAATTAGTAACTTGTAGGAAAAGGACTTCTGTATCGCTGATACTTAAATATCTTTGTTTGTATTTCGAACGGAGGAATTGATTAGGTTCAAGGTTGTAGTTACTTTTGGAGTAAGTGGATTGCGATACGCTACACTGTACTGGTTCTAATTATAGAAGGATTGTCGCCGACCTTAATCAAGCTTCCTCGAAGCGAAAGATCTATGGCAGCCCCACTGCATCAAGAGTACATCGTTATTAACCAGTTGGAATCAATGCGTTTTACTATTATTCGTAATATAGTAAGTAGCCTACGTCTACGCTATGACCCCTTAGTAAAAGAATAACTACTGGCTGTTTCAGCCACGAACTAACTTCTAGTTAAAGAGTAAACACACCACTAAGTGGTCGACCATCTTGAGTGTAACCCACACCATTAAGTGATCACACCAACTTGTGAAACCCACACCTTCATACCAGAGCACGTGAAACCCCGTTACCACCCCCTTAAGATTGTAGACACATACAGATCACATTCAACTGTCGCCTCGAACAAGGCCCGCGTGTCTAAGACACCATAACATCATCAAGACCTTCTTGACGAATTCTCTGCTCAATGAACCCTATGTCGAGGACCCAGCCTCGCTGGTTCCAAAAACGTCCGCGGGCAGAGCCCTTCTTCGTCTCCTGCAAGCGGTGCAACTTCGGACAGCCCAAGCTATTAGTAACCGAGTACCATGCAGCACAATGCCAGCAATAGAGTTGCCTGACCAAGACCACAGACGCGCTTTCTACTCCTGGTCGATCACCGCGCCCTCCACGGGCGATGGATTACCTCGTTGAGGATTTAAAAGAAGTGGACTACAATCGGGTACTCTTTTCCCAAGATAGGATAAAGAGGAGGACGAGATGCCCTAGCGGCGCGACGTGAGCCCTGCTCGACCCTTGCGAACGCCGTGTCCGATTTCTGACCTCTCGATTTCCGGATGAAGTGGTGTCATTACTAACAACCTCGACGAGGCACAGAGCAGCAGCTGGATGCTGTCCGCGGGACGGCTCCCATGCGCTTGAATCCACGGTCGTTACATGACCCTCGTGTGAAATACGGCTTCCGCTCGGCGGACACTGCTACAGAAGCGAATAACGCGATCACCCGATTGTTCGTCGTCTACGTTGTCGAGCTCCCAGCTACTGTACAAGCTGAGCTTGATCAGCGGAAAGCTCTCCGAGCCCGCTAATTGGTACCACAAGAAATCCCAATGAGTCGGTACTGCGCTCGACTTCGAGCTCAAAAGAGAGGCGCTCCCGTACCCGCGATCTGGACGATTCCTGTGGTGCTCACCCTTGGTGAATCCTCTGCAAATGACGAAGAGATTTTTAAGCGATGGGTGCAGCGGCATCGGAAACTTTTCTCGCTGTACAGCTTTCAGTTGAGCGACAAGGAGATGGACGTGCGAGTGAAGCTCCATCTTCGGTTTGACTTTGCCAAACTCAAGACGCGCTGCCGACTTCCATCAGATTGTCGCCCTGCGACAAATGGGTTGATCCATCATACTCCCGCGAGCTCTATGGTCTTTCACACGGGTGAGTTTGCGACTGCAGCAGCTCAGGGCCATAGCTTGGGCTGAGCTCATGGTCTTTGGCCTCCCTGGCTATTGCAGAGAGGCGAAAATCGTATGACAACGCGGAGCGTCATGATCATAAGCGTCCACGACGTCCAGGTAGTCTTTACGAGGTGGTACCTCGAACTTCCACATGTTCTCGCGGTTTGAGTATCCCCGCCACTTTACAAAATATCAGTTAAGACCCTGGCAAGGATGTCGACCCACAAGACGTTCCACGTGATAGTATAAATCACCATACTCGTCGAGAAGAGTCGGCTGCGGTGAATGACGACTGAGTTGATCGCCATCTGGTCACTCACAATACACTTCGAGATCTTGATGACAGGGTCCGACGCGATCGGGACTCCGCTGAGCATCATGCTGAGGTTGCATACCGCTGCGCGAAATACCTCGAGAGATTGGAGCACGTTGAGCACCGGCTGCCTAACGTTGGGGACTATCGCTCCTTGCAGGAGAGGCTCCTAGCCGCTGCGCAGACGAATGCGTTGCTTCATGAGAAGTTGGAGCGCTTGGCGTTGTTGGAAATTGAGATCGTTGCACCATGCTCAATACCGGTGCTAGCCCAGTTCCTGGGTGGTCGAGCGCCTGTGTGCGCCACTCCGGCGCTAGCACTTCCACGTTCACTTGCGCCGGCTCCCAGTACGGCTGGAGCAAGCTCACATAAATACCGGGTGGGTGCGCATCCGTTTTGGAAGGCTTAGCGTATACGCAAGGCCCTGCTTGGCCATAACCTTGAATCTCCGATAAACCGTGGACTAAGCTTCGTCTTAAAGACAGCAAAATGTGCATGGGTTAGGAAGGTTTTATCATCTAATAAACCATATCTCCGACATTACAACTCTTAACATTTTTTATTCCCCTTCCGACTGCATATTCTTTCCGCAAGGCTTGGCTTTCAGCCATTGCATCGCAAACGTTTCGTAAGACACTCAGTCTGGTAGACAGGAAGTCATCGACTTCCTTACAATCAGTAAGAGAGTTGACATCAGCTAGCCGCTCGACTATTTCTCCTTCAACAAGCCCTAAACCATGAGATGACGGCGTCAACGAGACGCGAGAATAAACGAGACCATTCACGTAGAGCAGTGCGTAACCGGTAGACCAATGCACTGCATTGTTCAGAGCAAACTTTACGAATGGCAGCGTGGCACTTCAGCGCCTTGAAGTCTCAGCGCAGCTGCTGCGAAGAACATCGTCAACGACGTGATTTAGGCGCTCAGTTTGATCATCGGTCTGCGGATGGTCCGCTGTGGACATATATAACTTGGTTCCCAGTACTATATAGAACGCCGGCCAACACTTCCCAGTAAAGCGTGGGTCTCTATCAAAGTCAATCGACCCCGGCAGTCCTTGTTGTCGAAAGACACGATCCACATAGATGATGTCTGGCTCCGCCACAAGATAAGCCATTTTACTCAAACGCCACGACATCCTTGTTACCCGCTGAATCTTTCGGCAGACCAAACACAAAGTCCAAACGCATGGGCCGCCATCGCCCGCAGGGTACCGGTAAACTGGCCAGCGGCGTTGCCGCGTTTGGAGAGAGTTTCACCCTTTGACACGTCTTACACGTGCACATATAGGTGTTCGTCCATTTGTACAGCTCGGCCATCAATAGTGGCAACTCAAAGAGCTGTACATTTTCCCACAGCCATGATTTCCATTGTGTGGGGTGCCGTGGGCTTTACAGAGAAAAAAGGATTCCAAATTCTAATCGTGGATACCAAAACTTGTGGCATATCCTCTGAATGGATGTTATAATACAACAATCATTTAATCAACATATATCGGTGTAACCGTGTGCGCAAACGCGCCGACGAAATCATGTTCGAGTTTCCAAACTCCTTGCACCCGAAATCCTTTGCAGCGCTACTCACATACTATCACCCGCGTAAGCGAAGCGGATTAAATCCGTCACTGACGACGCCACCGTTGTGACATGAGCAAGCTCATAATCTTATCTGCGTAAAAATTCATCAGCCAAAGCACTTTGCTTTCCTGGCTTCTATTTCACGTCAAAATTATATTCCGTGCAGGAAGAGGGCCACTTGGCCATCCTCTGCAAGAGGTAGTCGCAGTACGTAGTGACGCCTGATCTGTGTAGATCACGAACGGCTTTGAGCCATGCAGGTGAACCCTGAACTTGACAAGTGCATATTTCACCGCAAGCGAGTCCTTGACGTGAACTGGGTAGTTTTTTCTATGCAGCCTTGAGTTGCCGAGATTCGAACGCGATCACCCGATCCCGCCCATCGGGGTATGCTTGCAGTAGTGCAAAGTCGATGGCAAAGTACGAAGCGTCACCGGCGACACTGAAAGGACGATCAGGGTCTGGCGATGCCAGTATTATTGCATGAAGTAAGCTGTCCTTGACTCCGTCAAAAGCTTTCCAATGTTCTGTGTCCCAGCACTATTCCGCATCTTCTTTATGAAATTCGACAATGGCCGTGTCATTTCTGCATAATCCTCGCATTACTTGAGCCAGTAGTTGGCGAGGCCAAACCACTAGCGCAAGTCCTTTTGAGTTTTGGAACCGGCCAGCCCACAATGGCCTTGTTATCAGCTGAATCCGCTCGAAGGTCACGCTTCCCGGAGAAGCACCCATAAAGAGGAACTCCTCGGTGCCAAAGATGCACTTGTCTGCATTAGTATACAACTTATTCCTGCGCAAACACTCAAGCACCGCTCTTGTATGGACAATGTAATTTTCGTCATCCATCCCCACGTGATCCGCACGACTATCGACGAAGATATCGTCAGAGTATGTTTGTTCGTACGCCCGGCGGGGCCTGAACAATTGCGTCACAAGCCACTGGTGCATTTGACAGCCATTGGGGATCACCAGTCACTCCCAGAGCATGTCGCTTGGGGTACTCACCGCTGTCAGCGGAATATCAATCGCTCTTAAGAGCAATTGGCAATACTCATCGACCAAGTCGAGTGCGCTGTACTTTGTACATCCAACCGTGTTGCTCTGGAGAACATTCTTTCTAATAATTGGCGTCTGTGCCGGAATGGTGGCAGCATTTAGCTTATTGTAAGCGTGAGCGATACACCACTTGTAGTTCGTTTCTTGACAAAAAACAAGGGTGCCGATTGAAATGACTATCTCTCATGCACCATTCTTGCGTCGTGCTTTGCACGAAGAAAGCGTTAATGACGTCGCACTACTCTTTGTCTGGGGACATTGATGTGTTACGCAGTATTTGGTTCCTGGAACCAGGTAGATCTCATGACACACACCTCGGTCCGGATGTAGGACCGACGACGGATTTTAACCAACGGATAATACGAATCCGAAGAATTCTTCAGGATCGACGATCCACTTCGTGAGTTCAGTACCCTCTTAGTGTCCTCCAGGACAGCTTCATCCAGAGGCGACGACGATTTAATCTTCTCGTTCGGTCGTGTAATGACCACTTCGGCTAAGTCGCCTGCATTCAAGGCACCGCCGACTCTTCGAAGGACATCTCGTCCAGTATCAGCCCCACTTCCTGCTCCACCGGAGCCCTGACGTTATTAACAACATCCGACGAATAGCTGCTAGCTCCGCAGTTTTCGTCCAGTGGATAATGTGCCAGTCGGGGCCTCGCCCTCGATGACTCGGACCTCGTCCGACCAGGCCACTGATGGCTTACAGCGACTGCCTTGAAACATGAGCAGTGCTCAGTGGACGTGCATCACTGGGGCTTCGCCTTGAATGCCTCGGCTTTGGTCGACCATGCCACGCATAGCATACAGTGACTGTTCAGATATTTGAGCAATGCACAGTGGGTTACGTGCAACCCCACGTACAGCCCGCGAGCTATGCTTGGGACCCTTGTCCAATATACCTACGATGTTCGACAACTCGAATACTCCGATCTCCAGCACATTGACCGTCTCGGTCCAATGCATACATTAATAGCGTTTTTGCGTCCTAACAGACGTGGATTCATCTAACAAAAGCTCCACCAGAAGACGTGCCCGTAGTGCCCAAGGTCTTCAAATTCCAGTCGATCCATGGCTCATGCTATTCCAGCCATGCCATACCTAAGGATGATACCTTGAATCCAAGTCTAAGACTAAGCAGCATTCAGCGCTATCAAAGTCAAGAGACCTGACACCGAGGTCCACAGAGAACTTTGGCACCGTGACAAAGCCCCGTCGCTAGCCGAGAGGTGACGATGTCACTCAACCGCGCTTCCAGCGTCTTAGCATACAGGTAACTTCTTTCGATCAAAGACCGTCGAGCATAAATGTCCGACGTTCCGGAGTCGATCAAGATCGTCCATGGCTTCTCAAAGTCCTTCACGGTCGCTTTCACGACCTGCAAGCCCGACTTGCATGCACATTCCGTGTACAAGAGCACGGAAATCCTTGGGGCGGGGCTTTGCTGGCCTCTATCTCCTTGTTCCACAGTTCTTCTCCAGTAGGCCACCTCGCGCCTACTGGGTGTTGTCTTTTCCTCGCGACAATCCAGAAGAATGTTAAGAAGCGGGACGTCGACTCGATGAACCTTGACGTGCCTCTTCTCTTCTCTCTTCTTCTCTTGCGCATCGGGCATCCAATTCTTACGTGATGGGTGTTTGAACGCTGCTCGGCAGCTCAGAGCCTTCCTCCTCGTTTTCAGCATAGCTGAGATCCATCGGTTCTGGCCCGCTCGACGAGCAGCTTGAGTTTGCCCTTTCACCAAGTGCCGACTTAAAATTGATTTCAGCATTCTATGCCACGCTCACTGTTTCTTGTAAAAAGACGAGTGCACACTGAAAACATTCATTCTGGCCACGCAAGTGCGGGGGCCCTCCATAAAGACGGTTATCGTGATTGCCTGGGGAAGAGGATCGGCTGCCATACCAACAAAGAGGATACGCAACGTTTGGACAAGGTCCGTTAACTCTTTCTTGCCCAGCCAGGCGACATGGAAAAGCGATCACACGCAATATGCCTGATCAGGCAAGAAAACACTCTTGAAAGCTGCAGCTTTAGCTTCGTCCAGGAGGGCAACGCTGCTTCGACGGAAGTACCGCACGTCAGTAGTAGTCTCGCGCTCTACCACCGAGCTTAGTGATAGCTAGCGCCAAGTGCTGCTCGGTTTGGATCATGGTGGACGGCATGGCATCCTCGACCTCTCTCACCCTGAGCAAAAGATTCTCTCCATCCTTTCCCTCGAAGGTCTTAACACTCACTATGAGTTGCTTTGGTCGGAGGGGCCATCCGTCGTCGACTGGACGTAGTCGACGCCGACATCTTCTGCTTTAGGTGCAATCCTCTAGCGAACCATATTCATACCTTAAGAGTCCATCTAGGCGCGCACTGATCTCTTCAGGTCCTGACGAAGCGAGGTGTTGCACGCCCTCAGGGCAAAGCAGATGCATCAGCTTTTTATGCCCGAATGAGGAAAATAAGAGAACTGCTCTATCCTCACAGACGGTCATTCGTAACGTAGCTTGACTACAAGTGCTACCAACTGCAGCGGGGCTGCCGTAGCTCTTCCGCATAGAGAAAGCTCGGTTTAGGTCGGCAGCTATCTTTCTATACTTAGATGTGGCGGAGAGCAATCCACCTACTCTAAGAGTGACTACAACCTTAACTCAAGGGTAATAAACTTCTCCGTTTGAATGTAAATTGTATTTTTCAGTTTTTTTGCGGCAAAGCCGCCTATATATGAATATATAAGCTTTCCTATCTATAAAAAAAACTAATTTAATGTATAACTACTGGCAGTCCAGCCACGCAGTGACTTCTTGTTTAAGTGTAGCCACATCACCGTGTGGTCACACCATCTTGTTTGACCCACACCCATCATACCAGGGCACGTCGAATCCCGTTACACTTGATATTAGGCTGAAAAAACTTAGCTTCATAAGCTCACCTTTTCTCTCCTCCAACCTCTGCAGCGATTGTTATTGCGAACTTTAAGAGTCAAATAATCTTCTGTGTAAAGAGCACGGCCACCCTTTTGAACTTGGTAGTACTTGTAGTCGATCCTACGACATCGCTTTAAATACTTTACTTTGCAAAGCTAGAATATGAATTGTTTGATGTCCTTTCCCCAAGACAAAGATACCATCTCGACAAGCATTGCATATCTTGGGTCCTGATTCGATAACGATATTAAGACAACATGGTACAACATATGGTACAACATGGTACCATATGTTGACGTATGGAGGCCGAGCGGCGCAAGAATGAACATAATCTTGCATAACATCGAATAGCGAGGTGCTCAACAGACTCTGCGAGCGTTTTCACCGCCTAGCTTGTTCGTTTAAAGTCCTCATGTAGCGGCAAGGAAGGTTCGTATACACGCACTTACTAAAGAAAAATTGAATCGGTGGACACGCTTCACCGCGTGTTGCTCGGATCCAGTGGGCCATCAATTTACGCGACTTGGAGGAAAAGGTGAGGTGACATTTATACTGGCCAATAGGCCCTAAATCTTCCTCAAACTGATAATTGCTTCCAATTTTGATAAAATAAAATTAAGGAAATTGCAACTATGCACGATATATAGTACACGCAAATCACACACAAATTATGTGGTTCAAACAGCATTTTTATTGGGACTGATCCCATTTCAAAAATTGGTGGACTTCGTCCAAGTCTTAAAATTTTTTATCATCGCAATGACGGCTAGCCCTATTTCGGAGGTGACTACCTTCTTTCTAGGGTAAAAAATATCGGAACAGGAGTGGCTTGCACTGAAACCTTCCGCGCCAACCCGACCTCATTTCTGAGCAGATTTTTGGTGTCACATTGAATCCGACGCCCGATTTCGGTTCCGCAAGGGCAGGATGAGGTGCCGTGAACGTTAGGTGTGCGAGCGTACCAGAAGAGATGAACTTCAGCCATATTGATGAGAAAGATAGATATGTATGCTACTGAGCACCTGCACATAACATATCTGCATCTGTTATAACCCCTTTATTCTCGGCTGAGAGGTATGAATAGCCCGACACTCATTTTAAAGGCGGACGACAAATCCCTCACGGGGCCAATCCGGCAGGTGCAGCCTTTAAAATCAGACTAAATGATATTATAATCCATAAGGTCGTGGTCCATAATACCCAGGCGACTCTCTCTAGGAGAGGTGGGGGTCACAATTTGTTGGTGTGTTATTTTAGCGCCCCTGCATTTGTGATGCTGTAGAAACTGATAGACTCATAAACATCGTGCTATTACATACTACACACGACTGTCGAATTCAGCAGATAGTACGCAAAGGCATCGAAGGTGTCATATCCGGATGCAATATCCGTATGGCTTCGATTGTGACAATCTAATGGTCTGTTGAATCTTCAAGTTATTTTTGAAAATTTCGACAGCGAAAAATGTTGTCTAGTCCTGAACTCAGCGGTCCAGCGCGGGTCAGCCGGGAGGTGACAATCCTTTGGTCGACTTAAACTCATTATAGCTAGTTGCCACGCACTTATCTCCTGTTGGGGCATCATAGAGTCATGAACTCACCTTTGCCAGAAGACAGACACACATTTGACGCGGCACACAGTTGGCTTCTGCACAGAATGCGACACTGTCTCATAATGGTTGCAATGTTATTGTTTGGTGCCTGAAGCAGGATTTGAAGGCAGCAAGACGGGATCTCGAGGCGAGGCCAAAAAGCAAGATTATACAACGTGACCCCAGAGTGTGATCTGTTGATATGTGTAAGGACGACTAGATGTCGTGATCTCCCAGAGTGTTAATCTGACGAAATAGTTAACAACAGGAAGGAGCTATTTGTCTTTTAAGCTGGAATCGATAAGAAGTGGAAAGCCACAGGGTGTCACAATCTTCCTTGTCAGAGAAAATGCAGTCGAAGAACGCCTATACTTCGCGAAAATGATTTCTAGCTTCTAAAGTATGGTAAATTTTTGTCACAATGTGCCGTCACTGCTGAGCCAGCACTTCCGTCTGAGAACCACAATGTGGAGAGGTGAACTTCATTGTCAAGTAGCGAGAATTAAAAATACACTAATAAATGGATTGATTTGTGTAGCTCTAAGGGTCTAACGACATTTGGCGAGAGATCTAGGGATTATCCCTCGGTTAATGCGCAAAAAATATCAATATAGCGAGATCACCAAGTGGTAAATCGGGAAGAGCAAATACAAAGTATAAATTTGTCTTTGAGACTACTCGCAGAGCACTGAGTACGAAGAGTGAGACAGATGTACCCAAGATTTCTTAATGTTCGCTCTGTTCATTGTTGACGACATCCAGGGATGCGACGTCTGTAGATCCGCGTGTGCAGCCATCGGATAGGTGAAATTGGCTTGGATCCTCGATCCAAATATTGTGTCACACGATAATGCCCATTAGCAAGAGGACGGGGTGGCATCGTCTTTGATTTCTATGCGAAGAACGAAGTAGCCACGATAAAAAAATATAATCATGCACTCGCACGATCGGCGCCAATTTATTGTGTCAGAAAAGCTGGCGGCAAGTTGTGGATTTTGAATACTTATAGAAGGATAATACCGTATCCATGTCTTCGGCGCAATGCCGAACCTTGTTTATGATTTGCTGCAGACTATCATGGTTGTTTGATCTTTGTTCAGTACCCTCGACGTTGTTGGACATTATAAACTGCTGATGAGAGACAGCCAGCTCCTTTTGCTGCAGTAAAAAAAGAGCGCGGTAACTTGGAGCGGCTAGTTATGCCACAGGGACTGTATAATGTCCAATCGCCCGGTGGAACAGCTGTTCAGACCACAGTGTGGCTATGCACAAACCTACTTCGACGATGTATTCGTCCACAGTTACGCATAGCACGAATAATCGGATGTGGAAAACGTCACTGTATAATTTCGAGCGGGAATGCTGTGTATGCGCATAAAGTCATTTTTTTAAAACAGGCAAGCTTTTTTTTGGGGTCGACAAATTCCTCTTTCTGCGTTACTTAATTTGAAAGTACGGCGTGAAGATAGATCCTGCGGACATAAAAGCCCTTAAACATTGAATATTAGCCAGAGCGTCTGTCCCAAAAAGACTTTAAGAAGAGGCTTAGCCTGACTAGCGATAATATTTCGGTGCAGATACAGCAAAACTGTATCCACATCGATCATAAGGTACACCAAGTACCTTCTGATCGCATTGTGGAATTTTTTTAAATGAAGATTGCAACATGGTGTTTACAAATACATACTTGGCATCTTAGCTAAAGTCATCAACCTTCTGTGTGTTACAGATTGCGGTTCCTTCCTGGGGATCTGTACTGATGACGAGACCGAGGTGTCTCTGGAGTTTGAGTCGTAAGCCAGTCAACTACACTGAATTTATACCATGAATGTTGAAGTTCATATTTTTTGAATTTCAAGCTGGGGTTCAAATTCAGTACACCCTTAAACTTTCATGTTTTAAACCCAAGGTATTGTCAGTAAAACCTCCAAGAGCCTTGTAACGTTTTGCACCAAGCTAGAAACCATACGCTCATCTGAATACAGCTGCAAATATACCTTTAAGATCTTAAGTAGTTCTTGATCTCTTCTATTCGGGGCTGTTCTTCTCCCTCCTCGTCGAAATTCGCTTCCTCGTCGCACAAGCGCACGTTATGGGTTTGAGTAATCAGCGCCTTCTTACATCTAGCGAATATGCCATGGCTGTGAATAGTGGCTGTTGAGGAGGAAGAATTTTCCCTCAGTTAAAAACATGCCGGCGTTCAGAGTATCACTTTGGTCAGATTTTTCTGCTTTGGCCGCTTCTGACTTTCTGTACGTTTGGCTTTTATCTACTTAAGAAAAGGCAGGGTCACTCGTCGTACAGTGATATCCACCCATTTAAATACACTGGATTTGGATTGAAACAATACCTTGGAAGGTAGCTGTGACGACCAGCGGGGTGTTAAAGAACGGCAAAAGCTCGAGTTGAGGTGTTGGATCTAGTCAAGCATGGATGGAAAATTCAAGATTTGTGCAACGGAAGATCTGAGCGCACTTAGAGTCTCCTCTGTGAAGGACGGCTAGGAATGATTTGTCGGGAGACGGCAAAAGTGTTGGGTCGGGATTTGCTAAGTTGCAGAGCAGCTTTAAGCGAAGCGAGCCTTCTGAAAATTTTGTTAGTTATGCTGGCCGCAAAGGTTGCGCTTTTTGCTGGGGATCCTGTGGCCACTCGATTAAGTGCACAGGAGCAGACTTCCAGTACAACGTGAAATGGAGGAGGTAAAGTGGAGCTGCAGAAGCAATGGTTAGTCATTCAGCTATGGTTTTTGCACTGTGTCATCAAGAGACAAATAAGTAGGAGCCTAAGTGGTTTAGACCTCAGTGAGGAAGGATATAATGAAGCAAGTATTGTATATTGTATACTTAATTCTAACTCATTTGGTACAGTTGTGCAGCTTGCAATACGATACAATTGCTCGAAACTTATATTATACTTGGTGTAATTGTGCCTTTTTGGGGTTGAGTGACAAGGGCGCTACTAGCCTGTGCTGGAAAAGTAAGAATATTTTTGTAATAAGATGCGTAAGTCTTAGGTGTTTAGAGCTAGCTCAAATATATAGTATATTTATAGATAGACGCTTTTAAATTGCTGAGTAAGCTATAGTGTTACTTACGTCAGATGTTCTCGGCTTCGCTTCTTCTGATGCGCACGCACTCAATCCCGATGCGATATCTCTGACTGTCAAAGCTTTCCCTGTGCAAAGTGCACGACAAGCCTGTTGCACCTAGCTTCATGTCATGTAAGTCCAATTTATTATAAAGCACAGGGTAGATTGTGTATGTTATTTGTTCAGATACGATTGATTCAATATATACGATAAGTCTGTATTTTGTACGGATACGATCATCTTTCTGAGATGTTTCACCAAAAGCATGATCTGTGGGCAGATAACGCTTTAGAAGTGGCTGGACCTAGCCAGTAACATGCACAAATATAGCGAACAAGATGCTGTCAGGGTGCCATCCCATTCGTTTTAAGAAGATTGTCACGTGTAGCTGGAACGTGGCAGGAGAAGCGGTCTTCAAAGCTTTGAATAAAGCCACATATTTTGCTCGATGCTGGCTTTTCTGAATCCAGATTGTTCATTTCATATCGTTTGTAATTGCTGTGACACATAACTGAATGTGCGCGATGACGTCACAAGTATTTCGGTAATGTTTTTAGTTACTACCATGATTGCGAATATTGATTACGGATATTATGTACGGACATAATGGTAGTTGTACATTCCTCGAGACAAATAAAGTTTCTTGTAGAAGCTTCAAGAATGATCTAGACGGATAGGTTTAGATGTTGCACAGAATAGCAAACAAAGGACCTAAATATGTTCACTCCGGTTTGTACCAACAAACCAACAAGTTAACAACCGCACCAAGAAATCTACTCAGCACGCTTCACCCTCATAGTTATGACGTCCAAGCAGACCAACGTCATCCTAGGCAGTGTACTCTACTTCCACTGGGAGTTTAACATGCGCATTATGCTAACGCGAAAGGTTTTTATTATTCACATTCTAGTCGTCAAGAGGGAAGAAGAGATGACAGAAATTTGGCTGTACAACGACGCCAAGGCACTGTGGACCATTGCCGAGGGTGTTGAGCTTCATTAACACACCAAGATTCGGTCCGCTTCGACGGCGATGCACGCTTGGCGCATTCGACAAGAGTTCTACAATCGTGCCACGCTCCACAACCGTGTCGAGATGGCGCGCTGCCTGCACGAGTTCTGAATGTAGAGTGGCTCGACTGTGGCCAAACATCAAAATGCGTGTGACGACTTGTATTGTCGGACTGCAGTCACTTAGAGAGCCTGTGCAACAGCTAGTGGTGCTGCTGAGTAGCCCCCAAGAGATCATGAACTAATTGTATCGATTTAAAAAATTGCCATGGACGTCACGCTAATCGAGGGCAAAAAAAAGCCGTTGAAGGAGCATGAGCGATTGCAAAGAAGGGAGGCGATAAACAAAAGCGTTTCCTGTTTATAAGAGCGGTGGGCGGTTTAGAAAAGATTGTCAGCCTGGAAAAAAATTACGGTCCAAAACGATTAAAGTTGGCTTCAAGGGAAAGTGCGTTAGGTGAAATCGAGTTGGACACATGGAACAAGATTTGCCAGGTGGAAGTGATGGCATTGATGAAGACGCGATATTTGCTGTTGGTGAAATAGGATTGATGAATGGTTGATAGCGTTGTGACATCGCATAAGACACCATTCTATGGAGACCTTCTTGATTTTGATGATATGGTCTTGGGTATCAATGTGACCATTGCAGACGGCAAGAAGTTGTATGTTCGTGGTAAAGGATTTGTTAAGCCGACTGAAACGGACGGTCAGCACATCAAGATGCTAGACATCATGTACATTTCAGAACTCGATGGACGGCTGCTATCGAATTGAAAACTTGCAAAACGTGGTCTAAGAGTGGAGTTTCAGCAACTTTTAAATGCTTTCTGCGGCAATAACAAAGCTTAGCTCTGGGCAATAGGTCCGCAAAGGTTTGGTCCCTGAATTCAAGCTTGAAGAAGCGCGCTTTGTGGAGTTCGTTATGCTGAAAACTGTGGCATGCACGCATGGGGAGATTTTGTGAGAGCGGCGTGGTGAAAACTCAGCAGTATGCCAGCTTTACGCCGATGCATAAAGAGGACGTGTGAAGGGTAAGCAGATTGAATCGCCGTTTTTTACAATCAATGTTCAAGAATCGTATATTTGGTGTTAGTTCATTCGGATATCACGGATTCATGCAAACGGTATGAAAAGAAAAAGCAAGATACGTGCTAACATTTTTGGATTATTTTTCACGTTTTGTGGTTACTTACTTCCTAGAGAGTATGATTGAGGTCACCGCAAAGCTCGCCAAATATAAGACGTTTTTGATAACGCAACGGGAAGAGCAAATAAATGCATTCGCTTTGACACCGGAATTGGAAGTTGTGAACAAGAAGGTCACAGCTATGTGCTCCCGGGATGGTATCATGTATCAGCAGACTGTGCCTTACAGACCCCAACGAAACAGTCTAGCGCAACGGATGAATTGCTCTATCCTGGATAAGGTAAAAAGCTGCTTTGTTACGAGGGCATGTTGATGATTTGGCGAGCGGAAGCTGTACGCATTACAGTCTATTTGATTTAAGAGATTTGCGAACACCAAACGTAGAGACAATGTACTTGCTCTTGAGAGCTTTACATACAAGCACTCATCCACGCCACAACTATTAAAATCATAATGACGACATGAATAGTTCTATTCCAGGCCCTAGCTGCTCGTGTTAAGCCGTAATTGGCCATGTTCGGCAAGCCGATATGAACTCTTGTAGTCTTAACTCCAGAAGGTATCTCTATATACACTTGTTTGCATAGATCAGTATTCAGACAAAGTGTCTGCGTCCAGCAGCTCCATTTCATATCCGTCTGCAGTATAAACAGCCAGCTCAACTCGAATCGAATTAATGTTCGCTACGGGAAAGTTCGTTTTGGAAGTCACACCTTATTTTTTAAACCCATTTGAATTAATCATTTCCTTGTAGCGAATGACTCGGCCGTTATCATCACGCTTCTTAACAAAAACCAATCGACATCCAATCGGACGAGCAGCATTGCGAGATACAAGTGCCGCGCTGAGCACGTGATTACACTTAAGTCTTCATTGCTACTCGCTATACCATTCGAAACAGCTTCAGTGTATGTCATAATTTACTCAACCCCCACTTTTTTAGTAATAAAGTTGGCTTTCGAAAACGCGCTGACCGCTTTGTGCCCGGGCGATACGCCAAACGGTTTCCTCAATTATTCGTGGGGAGTTTTGTTCGATCAGCTCTTGCCAAGTTGCTGTCCGATCTTCGGAAGCTAAAGGGCGCTCCAGATTAATATTGTATTCTTATTCGACCTTAACCATCTCTATATCTTGCGGAGACTTCTCAATGCTGCTCACGGGTCTGTCTATCACCGGTCGTCACTTAGCAGGAAAATAAGTCGCTTCTTCAATCAATTCCTTTAAAACATGGGTAACTGGTTCTTGTTTCAAACACAATGTATCGTAAATAATATCGTTGACTTCACGCTCGTCAAGCTGAACAGATCGCGTTATCTTGATTTTTGATGATTCCAAATCATAAACTCGAATCCCTTCCCGCATTCAGTATATCCAAGAAGCATACACTAATAGCTCTTAGGTTCGAGCTTTGTCCATCTAGAGCTGTCAACGTGAGCGTTCCCTTAAATTCCAAATACAGCAGTTGTTCCATTCGTGTTATCTCCTCAAAACTTACTTCGTTCGGCGCCACTACGTTTGCCTCTACGTGGGCAATATGATAATTGTGATCAAGACCCGCGAAGAGATCCGTGGGGTCAATGATGCCTCCAAGAGTACTTTTGCTAAAAACGAGATTGATGAAATAAGGTTGATGTGTTGGTGATGGATATTGATCACGACACGAAAGCTGGGATGCCTTTAACTAAGCAGTCGCGTTACATTGATGGTGTTAAGCAACGATTCAGTCAGCAGAACGCCAAGACGACCGATACCCCATATGCCTCCAATCTCAAACTTTCTGAGGAATAATCGTCAGAAACAGAATCAAAAGCTACTGAAATGCAGCAAATGGTATAGAATTTTATGATTATCGGTACTTTCAATCTCTCATCGGCTGTCTCATGTACATAACAACATGTATTAGACTTGCCATTTCCCACGTGATTACTTCACTCGAGAACCCTTGCATGCAGCATTGGCGAGCCACGATTCGTGTGCTAAGGCAGCGCACCTGCATGAAATTGTATGTAAAGGAGAGACCTGCAACATTATGCTTGAAGCATTCCCGGGTGCAGACTGGGAAAGCAACCTCGACGATAGGCGATCTGTTCCTGGCGTGATAAAATTAGTAATGGACCGGTGGTGTTCAAGTGGAATCTCATGAGACGTATGGCACTATGTTCAGCAGAAACCGAGTATATGACACAAGATCTATGCGCCCAGGAAGTTTTGTTGACGCGCGCGATATTGAAGGATATGAACAAAGACCAGAATCACGCAACGGAAGTATGAGAGCACAACCAGGGGGCAAAAGCAATGGCACAGAATGCAGGGTATCATGCTAGAACCAAGAATTAGAGCAAAATCAGCATTAACAGTGCGTGTAAGTGGCCGAATGTGCGTGAACGGCGTCAAGAGTATTTACGATAATATATACAGTTACTATCAGGATAACGGATATTGATTCCAGACTAATTGTAGTCGTTCATTGGTCTTGACAAATAATGTTGCTTGGCAAAGCTTCTAGAATGTTCCAGACAGATAGGATTAGATGTAGCACAGGGTAGCGGAATAAGGGTCTACAATATTCTCTTCGGCTTTCACCAATAAACCAACACTAATGTTTCAGTCAAAAATAGACATAAGAGCATAATCTATATGGCCTAAAAGAGCTCCTTCGATCACAACAAGGAGCTATTTGCAGCGGGGTACGAACTAATTAGCTTCAGGTACACCTGCAAGGCCTTAACTTATCCGTGATCTATACCGATTTTTGCGTCACTGCACGCGGCACGTTGTCATTATATATCCCCAGAGATTAGCAATATCGTAATTTTTTTCTACCGAGTCAAGCCGTGTAAGCACAATGTGGTAACCAATGCGTTCGCCTTGACCCAATAAGTTGCGCGTCATAATGGTGATGTCACGAATGAATGAAGAAAAATGTACGACGATAAAGTCAGACGTGATATGAGCTTTGTTGTGGAAATATATAGGAATCATTGCTACCAAGCTTAGACGGGCTGAAACGAGCAATTCTGACGAGGGCTGAAGCTATTATTATTAAACGGAGACGGGGATTGACATGATCACTTATAAAATATAGAAGAAGCCGGTAAAGCCATGAACAACGTTGCTCAAGACAAGCTCAGCTCGCTTTGGCGTTGCGGTCTTTTCGCTCATTTGCTATTTGGGATATATCTCACCGCGGGCTAAACGCCACTCAATTGACCTATTTTTATCAATGGACAGCGGTTAAACATATAATCTAGATTATAGTAACCTAAATAGGTTTTGTGAAGCGCAAATTTTCGTTCGGCACAATGGCAAATCATGTTAGCGAACGCTTTGTCGACGAAAATCTGATAGAATCTTCGCCGGTAATGGATTTGCTGACAGAAGCTATATTGACCAGATGGTCCCCAAAACAACATTTTTTCTACAAACACGTTTATTGAGCTACAGATAGCCTAGTCCATACTATTTGCTCCGGCAAGCTTTTCATAGTCGCTGGCGCTCGCGGTAAACTTGCACGTTTCGTACCTGCTCACATACGTTCTTACCTACTTATATATGTCTGGCCAGAAGTACATAGCGCTCACCAAGCTATGCAGTATTTTTCCCCAATCTCACCAGCCAGCCAAAGGGATTTCGCGTACCTCGTAAAAAGCTCTGGGCCAAAGATTCTTTTCTTAAAGAACCACCGTATACTGAATGTGGCTCTATAGTTTAGGGCGCATTGGAATGGCGGGACCGCCCAAGAAATTGTAGCTCGCTCGTGTCATGATTTCAATGCTCACGACGAAGAAGACGATTTCAGTAATGTGAAACAGATCAAAGAGCAATGATAGAAACGTACACCAGAGGGCTCAACGAAGCGACTTCAGACCTCCTTGAAAATGAATGTATTAAGCGTGTAGGCCAAGCTCGCGATTATCCGACTAAGAGATATGCAGCATGCCGACTTTACAGGCAAAGGGAACAGCCAAGAACATTTCTAAAGAATAACATTCAATTTTATGCTGTTGACCCGCAAACATATTTAGTACCCGCAATCTATTGACTAAGTTGCGACTAAACTACATCGAACTGTAAATGGTCACAGCAAAATGGGTATAGTTTGACTCTTGACATCTCGAAGAGAATGCTAAAACATTCAGTGTTGATTGGGCTTTTTAAAACAAAACCCCATTCCGCTTTTACACAACAGACGAATGCTCTCAGTCAGAGACAAAACAACGTCTTCGCCATGTTCCGAACTCATGCTACCCTCTGCTCTAGCAGCAGGTATATGTCGATTGATGAGAGTGTCGCAAGCCATCAAGTGGGTGAAGCTTGGAGAGCGCGTATTTTATTTAGAAAGGGCCACATGTCGAGCATCGCACAAAAGTTTCCGTGCCGTTATATCAAGACAGCCAACTGGGACGATTGTTCTCCGTCAAAACTCTTTTATGGGCTTACACACTAATAAAAAGTGTTCGTCGGACTGTTTTCCTGGATTCGTTGAAGCAGAAGGAGCTTTATCACTCCGTGTAAAATTCTCACTCAGGTAAGATTGTCTCAACGTCGTTGATGCATATGACTTGAAAATGCTGTATTACCATCTTTTCAGGAGAGGAAGCAGAATCGCCCAATCAGCACACCTTCCAAAGGCAAGTGGGACACGACCTTAATTTTTATCCATTCTTGTTCCACAATGATAGGCAGGACGATTTCGACTGACGCCTGCTTCCCTCATGCACAAAAATGTAATCGATAGGGATTTTTAGTATCGAAAAAATCGTGCGTCGCCGATTTACTCTTTTCACAAAATTTTCTCTCCACAGGAGCCAGTTGCATTTTACCAGGGTACAATGTAAGAGTAGACGCTTGACGATCACACACCGCGCTTGAAATTTCACTTTTGACATTAACCTTATCGTGGCGACACTCAAAGCAGGAATGTTTCGGGTGTCTTTCTAAAGCTATAGACAAGTGTGGTATATGCGGCTAAGAAACTTGAAGCCATTATTTCCCTAGGTGAAATGGCGGAAGGTTTATCGGAAAGTTCGCGACGACTGCTCAAGACCTGACTCGACACCTCCACTATCAATCGGAAACATACGGCGTAAGGTCACTGCTAACAAAGTGATTTTGCGCTTCTTTCCTGCACAAGTTGCCCGAGACCGTTTCTGATGAAAGTGCTACGGCGCTCTCCACGAGATTTTCGACGATGTTCAACTCGAAGCAGTGACCAAATTATGGTCTAGAGATCCCATCTTGCCCGTCTGCAAACACAAGAGTCGCAGCAACTTTTGCTACCACGACCTCGTTGTAATTTCGGATTATAATTAGGGTTCTTGATCGTCGCGCAATGGAGGAGCCCTCATACACCTACTTCAGCTCAAAAAAGAGCAAATTAGGCTCTCCGCGAGGACATTAGAGATCTCAGGTCGACGCTTCCCGGTAAAAACACTTGTTTCTGGAGAGGCAGTGGGCGTTTAAAGTTGTAACCTCCCAACAACGAGGACTAAACCTTGGATAAATAAAGGTGGCGATAGTGTAGAAAAGCATTGCATTCAAATCGCACACTGGGCTAAAACGGTATGTTGCCTTGTCTATCTTACAGCTTTACCAGCTATTAATTGTGTCAATACAAATTTGCACGTACGGCTTAGAGGTTCCAAGGCACCGGTATCGATGACTCTGTCACGAATATCCATGGAAAACGTGAACCATGACCTTGCATCATGCAGCAATATCTGTATTTAATCAAGCCTAGTAAGAGATATTTATATACTTTTGTTTACGTATACTTTACGCTGCGATTATGTCATTTTTGAAGTCAAAAAGAGCGAAGAAATATTATCTAATCTTAGAGATTTCAAGCTTCGCTCCTAGGTAATGCTCACAAATTAATTTCTTGTGTGCTTATAACGCGGACTTTTTGAATTTAATTAGACCCATGGCACCACTGTTACCAACTTCGGTGTTTATAAAGTTGCGAGAAGTCGTGATAGACTTTTTGCGCGAATGCATATATCTTACGAACGTCAAAACCAGCTGACAGTCCACTGAATTATTCTGAATGCCAAATACAGATATGTTATCCATGCGGCTTGCGACAGAGACATGTGTCAAAGTATAATGGGCTTTATCGAATCTTTGTGCAAACTAAATGGATTTGCAGCGTTTAGCGTTGTCTCATCATGTTCTCAAATTTAAGGTAAGAACTAATTCCAGGATTGGCTGGTCTAAGTGCCATAAGGATAGAATGACTTTAAAGTCAAACAATGTTGGTGCCACGCAAGTCGCTTCAGGTAAAGCGTCAGTTAGTCATGGTCCTACTTTTGCTTAAAAGCAGACTTTTTTTCCTGCGGGCACTTAGCTGTGAAAGCTTTGATACAGTACATCCTACATTTTGAAATGATAAGCAACGATGTTGCTGAAGGCTCGTAAGTCGGTAGATGTAGCAAATTAGGGGCAGGGTCAGACGGGAAGTTGCGATTAAAGCTCGCGGCCTCCAATTATTACGTTGCTGAATAAGGATTTTACGAGCTATGTCACGGTCTATTGTGGGACGTGTACATGTAGCTGCAAGCTGGTGTCTCCTGGGGAGACAAACAGCTTCAAGTTGCAAGTAGAGCTATCAGGGTCTATAGATCATAAAGGAAAGTCATGCTTGCCACGATGTGACAATACTGCTCGGTCAGCACTACGTGTGACACGCTCATCTGCGAAACAGTAGAGCTTTACATTTTGCAAAGATTAGAAAGAGTGGATGAGCGACCAGGATAGTCCAGGGGCTCTAGATTTCCTCAGATTACCCTAGACATAAGTTCTCATTGAGCTGAAACTTTATTCCCTGGAGATGTTTATAATGGTTTGCAAGACGAAATTATCATATGAACAGATTGGCCCTTACTAAAAAAGAACTGGAGCTGATCAATTGACGTGGATGCGTACATTTTTGAGCATACTCGCTAAGCACTGAGTGCGCAGTGTGAGACAACTATCCACAAGTTCTCAAGGCTATAGCAGCTAACTATATGACGGTCGCTCCGTCAGCTCAGCTTGATGAACAAGGCTTAGCATATAAACAGCTTGTTTGTTGGTGTATTCGCAAGAAAATTAACCAGTATCTAAAGATAGAACGATCTATCTCACTTCGCGAACTCGTGGGAATTGTAGTTTGTACTTTGGCCAAAATGTGGGTCATTACAGCAAAATTGTGGTGGAGCGTAATGTTTATGGTTGTCTGGCAAAATACTTTCATGTTAGAGATCATTTTTAGCTTTGCATGGTACACTTCTACAAAATATAACGATGTTTTCATTTGCCACTTTCTCTTTATGCGCACTTGGTGTATTCTTACACTGTTATTGACATCACTATACTCAGAATAGTATACACTTGTTATATTTTTTAATTTCAAATATCTGGTAGATTGTTTTTATCTTCCCTTAAAAAACTGCGTCAACGGAGTAGACAAATCCCGAAAATCAATAAATGCTGTTGTCTCACTGGTCTTAAACCTGCGAATGTACGAATTTCGCATTGCACTTGGTGTTATCGTAAATATTCTAAGTACCGGAATATGAAACTCCAAAAACGTGCGCACGTCATACACTTTTGTAAATAGTAAATCAACAATGGTAGTTATGTAAGAGGCTCTTAATTTTGCTGCTTGTAGGAGCGACGAACCCAACCTCTGTGTGTTTGTTAACGCCAACTCTGACAGTCAAAGCTTCTTTTATGCAAAGTGCACGGTGACCTCGTTGCCTTTTCTTTTAGTTTGTTAGCGTAAGTTCGTAAGTCACAGATCTCTTTGCGTAAGCTGCACCACATTTTCGTTAAATCATGTCTTCCCATTCCCCTGACTGTACTAGTCTGGTTGGTGACGTATTTTTTATCTCATAGATAGGTCATTTATTTGCGAGATGTATACGTGTGTATTTGGAATATTTATTTTCTATTTCAAATATCTGGTATATTCAGGCCTCTACATATAAGGCAAATGCCTTTTATGCCGTATATCAATGAAAAAC
>NW_020189454.1:202676-202776 GCF_900000015.1 Plasmopara halstedii
GAATGCGTTCGACGTTTACGAGCAGGAGTTAATCGCTCATGTGGGGTAACCTGCAGGCTGCCCCGGTGGCGGAAGTAAAGCCACCTCACCCGAAGCCATT
>NW_020189454.1:202786-214432 GCF_900000015.1 Plasmopara halstedii
GAGAATTACTCTCACGCACCATTCCTGCGTCGTGCTTCGCACAAAAACGTTGTGACGTCTCACTGCTCTTTAGGCAGAGCCATTGGCGTGTTGCGCATTGGAACCAGGTCGATCTCATGACGCACACATCGGTATGGGGGTAGGACCGACGGCGGGTCTTTGGAAACGACGTCCTAAAATTTCTTTACCAAAGGATAATACGGATGCGTGGGATCTTTCATGATCAAAGATCTACTTCGTGCGTTCAGCAACCACTTAGTGTCCTCCAGGACAGCTTCATCCAGAAGCAACGACGAGTTGATCTCCTCGTTCGGTCTTATAATGACCACCTCGGCTAAATTGCCAGCCTTCAAGGCACTACTGAACTCTTTGAAAAACATCTCGTCCAGCTCAAGGAGAGCATCCACCGCGGGAATAGCCTCGAGGGTGACGTCGCCGTCTTCCTCTCCTGTCATACTGTTTACTAGGGTATATAGCCGTGCGCTATTGTCTACGATATACACACCCTAGGTCAGGTTCGGCGCCCAACGTCTTGTAGATATCATACTGCTACGCCCTCTCCTCTCTATAGAGGTTTTCCGTTACATTGAGACCGGTGGGAACACGCACTCGGCGTCGTCCAGTGTCCCAACTCCCTGCTCCATCGGGGTCTTGGAACAAAGTGCTGCTATTTTCGCAGTCTTCGTTCAGTGCATAACTTGTAACTCCACGCGCATCAGAAGAACCCTGCCCAAGATTTCTCGGACCTCGTCCAACTATGCCACTCTTGGCATGCCAACTTCTTCGAATAGTAAGCAGTACTCAGTGGAATACGTGCTACTCAATGTGTATCACAAGGGCCTCACCCTTGATTTCTCGGACCTCGTCCAACCATGCCACCCTTAGCATTCAGCAACTGCTTCGTAACGTGAGCAGTGCTCGGTGGGTTACGTGCCACTTCACGTGCATCACAATGGCCTAGCCCTTGATGCCTCGGCCTTTAGCCGACCATGCCACTAGTAAGTTGTTCAACGCTTGAGCAGCTCTCAGTGGATTCCGTGCCACACCACGTTCAGCCCGCGAGCCACGCTCCGGACTCCTATCCAAAACACCTTTGGTATTCGACAACTCAGATACTCCGAGATCTAGCTAGCCCTTAGACCGTTCCGGTCCAGTGCCCGCGCCAACACCGCTTCTGCTTCCTAGCAGAGGTGGGTTCATGACTCACCAAAGGTCCACTAGGAGACGTGCGCGTAGCGCTCAAGGTCTTTGACCTCCATCAATCCATGGAATATGGTGTTCCAACCATGCCATACCAAGGATAAGGTCATACCTTGCATCCAAGTCTAAGACGTTCCACGTTATCAAAGCCAGGGAACTTGACATTGTGGTCCACAGAGACCCTCAGCACAGTGACACAAGTCCCCGTCGCTGAGCGAACAGTGACGGTGTCACTCAACCGCGATACCAGCGCTTCAGCATCAGCTGGCTTCTATATATGAAGGAGCGTCAAGCATACTTGCCCGACGCCCCGGAATCGATTTTGATTTTCCATGGCTTCTAAAAGCCCTTCGCGGTCGCTTTTACGCCCAGCAAGCCCGATTTGCACACACATTCCTCGTTCAAGATCACGCAGCTTTTCCCTGCTGCCTTCTACCTCTTTGAGGCTCAAAAAAAAATCAGTTCTTCGCCAGTTGGGCGCCCCGCGCCTACTGGTTTTTCTCGTTTCCCCGCGTCAAACCAGATTGGTTAGATGTGGGACTTCGGTTCCTTTACGCGCCTTGCGCAAGTGAAAATCCGTCCAAAGGTGACGAGTGTCTTCACAGACAAAACACCGGCGGATGTTTACACGCTGCTCGGCATCTCGGAGCTCTTCATCTACCTTCTCAGAAGAGCGGAGATCCATTGGCTCAGGCCCGCTTATCGAGCTCTGATGGTGTGCATTCCAGCCAAGTCGTGCCGACTTGAATTTGTGATCGGCATTCAATGCCACGTTCACCGTTTTTTCAAAATACACACGGAACACTTATATTCTGGCCACGCCAGTGAAGTGGCTCTCCATAAAGACGGTCACTGTGACTGCCTTGTGGAAAGGATCGGCTGCCTTCCCGACAATCAGAGTACGCAACTCTTGGACAAAGTCCACCAACTCTTTTTTGCCCTGTCGGCAGCAAGGAACCGCGATCGCACGCGATATGCCTGATTAGGTGGCAAGAACACTCGTGATTGCTTCAGCTTCAGCTCCGTCCAGGAGGAAACACCGCTTCAACCGAAGTACCGCATGCCATTGTCCGATCTCGCGCTCGCCACCGAGCTTTGAGATAGCTAGCGCCATGCACTGTATCTCGGTCGGGAGCATGGCGGACGCCATAGCCATCTCGGCCTCTCCATTCAGAGCAGGTCTCCATTCTTACACTCGAAGGTCCTAACGCTCACCTTGAGCTGCCTGTGTCGTTAGGAATCATCCGTTGCCGATGGTGACGTCATAGACGCAGTCGACGCTGACAGCTTCTGCTGTAAGTACTCTAACAAAGCTATTTTGAAAATGCCTCTAGGCGTGTGCTTATGACCATGGGCCCTTGCGCAACGAGGTGCTACACGCCCTCAGGGCCCAGCGGGATCATCATCCTTTTAAGCCCGTCCTGCATGCCCTGGGGCAAATAGGAGTATTCCTCCATCCTCAAAGAGGATCAGTCGTAACGACTTAGGCGTAGATTGACTACGAGTGTTACCAAGTGCATCGAGGCTGCCGTAGCTCTTTGCTTAGAGGAAGGTTAGCTAAGGTTACCGACTTTACCTTCTCTCCAAGAACCAGTACGAGCGTAGCGGATCGCAATGCGCTACCTCCAAGTGCTAAAACCTTAACAAAAGCAAACGAACACTTCTGTTCAAAATCGAAACTGTATCTAATTGTTTTAGTTGCGGCAGAGCCGCCAATAGCTAAAAACTAGGTTTTCCTGATTAATATAGAAATACCTAATTAACATAGCAGCTTCTAATTAATATAGTAATATGCATTACTACTGGCAATCCTGCTATGTGGTGGCTTTTTGTTACGGTGTAGCCACACCACTGTGTGATTACGGTAACTTGTGTCATACCCACCTATATACGGTCGCACAAGATCGTGCGACCCGCCCTTTTATACAAGGGTACGTGTCACCCCGTAGCACCGCCAATATCTTAATTTATAGGTTTTCCATATTAAATTGTAAAATCTAGTTAAAATGCATAACTACTGCCAGTCCAGCCACGTAAGGACTTCGTGTTATGGCGTAACCACACTATTGTGTGTTCACACCATCTTGTGTGACCCACACCTTTAACACCAGGTGAGGGTGGCCCCATTACAGGTGAAGTATCGTAGGGGCCGGTCGGCGCTGGAGGAGGAGCTATGCTTGTCATTCACCATGAACGAGTCCAACATCGAGAAGAAATAGAGTGACAGCTATCCTCAAAAATCCGAAGTCCCTTTCGATCCGTTGTTGATGGGATGTTTCAATGTGGCCCACCACGCGTGTTGCCTCAGATCGAGACCTGCATCATGAAGCTGACCTAATTTCTTTGAAGAAATATTGTGTCGCGTAAATGGCCGTTCCGAGAAAAAATTCTGAAGCTATGGAGGCTATACTTCGCGCGATACACGAAATATGTTGGTGAAAAAGGAAATTTGCCCCGTCGATGTCAAATTGTTTCGCCGTCGAAGCTAACCGTACGCAGTGTCTTATGTAAACGTGTTATACTTTTGATGCAGCCACGATTCTAATGTAAACGTTGATACCTAGAAATGAACAGCATGACTGGTTGCACTTGGCTCAGTCTTCTTGATCTCATTGATGGCAATTTTAAAGTGTCCATGATAGCCGGTGATATCTCTTGCATCGTCTCGGTCGAAATGCTGTGGAAGTGGCTAGTTTTGCTACTAAGACTGTGTTACACGCTATCAACGCTTTATCATATGATGCCACAACTGTCTCGGCCAACCGTGTCTATGTACAAATAAATTTTACGATATATTTTTCCACAGTTGCCGGAACTCGGATTTGATAAACCACGACTATGCATTAGGGCGAAGTGCTCTAGTGTGTGATCGTCAATGTAGACAAGTGTGTATTATTCGCCGACGATATTATCGTACTAGGATGATTTAGGGAGCATGACCTAGCTGCAGATTTCGCAAAGATCAAAATCATACAGATTGAATAGAACTATTATTTCTGAAGGCCTAAAGGGAACTTACTTAGCCTGACGAAATACTTGCACAAGTCAGTGGAATCTATTTTCGACTTCTCATTAACCTTCTTGAGAAAGTCAAGCGGTACTGGGGCACGGCAGAGGGCAAGCCATCATTGTGAAAGAAAGAATCATGTATTACTGGATGCTTGCTCCTCCATATTGAGATCTGCCATTCATGTCATATATGAATCTTCAGCCTTTGTAATGAGATATTACATAATCCAAGAATATACTGGTCGGGCAAGATGCATGAATTTGCGTCAGCAGAAACGAGCGCTCCAGATTAAGACATATTTTTATGTGCCTTAAAGTATGCTCTTGTCAAGTTTGGAGCACACTTGCTTAAATCCATTTGTGATATATAAATATCTTGCGTCGTTGCGCTAAGCGGCATTGTTACCTAATCTCTCGCATAGAATGATAGTTTTGCTATCCTCCTTTGACAAATATTCCTTCGAGGTAAGATATGAGTAATAATGTGGTGGATAAGCATTTAAGTATTGTCGCATATTAAGATTGCGTTTTCAGGCATTGATGACATCAAAACGGCATGTGTCGCATGGTGTTTAAAGGTCGGCTACCGCGTTTTTAAAGCGCTGAGTCCCACGTCTGAACCGTTTTTCTAAATACTAAGGCTTATATTATACCGCTACTGGTCCACTTGACACTCACCGTGAAAACATCATGATGAGAATATCCTGTACAGAATACTGGGTGGTCATCGATAAAAGAGAAGATACTTACTGCGTGGCAATTGTTCTAGGATGGTGCCTCATCATGTATCATTAAATACGCTGGCGGATAATAGTGGCAAAAAATTCAAATTTTGCCACGTTCTTTGGATCCTTTGGCTAGCGTATCAGCTCCGGCAAAATTTTAGGCAGGCCATTAATTTAGGAGTTATTATTAACCTTAAGAACACGTGTCCGGTAATACCAGCATTGTGGTCTTGCAGACCGCCGGGGTATAGTTAACGCTATGGCTGACAGCCAGGATGCCATGGAGCAGCAAGCGGCAGGTGAAACGCACACAGATATTTAATACAAAAAACATCATTAAAGTAAATACACCTACACATACAGTCTCTGCAATAAATAAGACTAAATCGTAACAAAGCTACACCGGACAATTACGATTGTAGCAAAGGAGTTTGTCTTACACTTTTTGAGGCCCAGACGAGAATACATACATATCCGGTGTCCTACATGGACTTGCCAGAGCCATACTCCGATCCCTTTCTTGCGAGCCAGTGGATGTAAAGGACTCCTTGATTAGGAAGCAACGGCTCGTCACGATGCCAAAACGTCAGTCGCAAGACAATAATAAGATACAATTATAACTAAGAGCAGATGACAAAATTCCCAGTACAAAAAGTATAATTAGTAACCGGTGCAGTGGTTGCAATTTGTTTTGTAAAATATAGATAAATTAATTCATTTCAATTCGCAATTTGCAATCTTTCGCTCAAATTTTCTATTCAAAATGCTTTTCAGATGAGTTACGAATTCTGTATTTTCTCCGCAAGAGGCTGTGTTGCAATGACCTACCTTGAAATCGCGGTGATTCCCAGCTTGTATGTAACGAGCTGAAAGGGTTTAGCTCCCTGTTTGCAAGTACAAAAGTCACAGAGCATCATGTCCTAGTTAAGAGTTTTATTTTTTAAGCTGTCAGTCTCACAGGGCGACACCATTTCGCGTCTATTTGTACGGATTATCAGCTGGCGTCAAGAGTAATACGATCACCATTAAGTCGCTTCATAAACACATCCTTCCTCCTTAGTTGTCAACTTATAGGATCACCGCCTGCGCTTGGAGCAGCGGCGTTTTGAAAAGCCTCACCCTTCATGACTGAGGGACCTTGAATATTTGAATCTTGCGGGAGTACCTGAGAGTATCGTACATATTTTGAGCGCGAGGTAAGAAAACGCGCCATCGCAGCCGTCTTAAAACTCGATATGTCATCTTCAGACATTCGACTGGAGCGTCGGCTAGTACTTATGCTGTTGAGAAGCGCTACAAACACGCAAAATGCTGAGAGATCAAAATATAGCTATCTGCATCTCCGAAAGCTCAAATTGTACGCAACAGACTGCACGCCCAGGTCCACTTCGACAAAATGATAATGAAAAGCAAGATAAATAAAGCATGCAAGCAGCAGTGTGCTTTACATTTTTTATAGGCACCTTAAGGTGACAAAATGCAAAACAACAAGTGCACCACCGTCGGGAAATTGAACCCAAGTTCTAAATGGCATAATAGTCTGCGTGATTGTTATGAGGTTTCTAAGCGTTTTTACGACGCAGAATGCCATATGACTACAAGACTAAAATCCGGAAAAAGAAGCAAACAACGAAAGTCAATGCAACTTGGCTGGCCAATGTTGAATTCTTACCCACAGCCATTTGTGCCAGTGCCCTGAACTGATTTCTTTTGTAAGGTACATCGAGGTAAACTTCATTGCCTTAGCTCCTGGTGTCCACAGCTCCGCTCGTCTCGACGAGATAGCTGCAACAACTACAGACCAGGTATTGAACTTGTTGTCCAAAACTAGTAGAAAGCGCGTTGTGATGGGCAGCCCTGCCTTTCCGGTAAAAGTCGAGCGTGTGTAAGGATGTAACCAGCAACGGTGTGAAGGCAATTGTGCCGGATCGGAACCTCATACCTTCATGAGTATTTCAGATAAGGGCATACTATCCACTTTTCAAGATAGGAGTAAAAACCCGGCGTAGCCGCCAGTCTATTATCCATTTCGTAGAGGATGTGGCCACCCCTTACTCATCGAGAGCGCCAAAAAGAGAATTTCTCTACCATCTAGCCCTCCTGATATTCCTGAATTTTGTGGTTAGCCGACTCTCTGAGAGTCTCGATCTACAACAGGTGCTAAGGTGAGCCAGTAATTGGATGTGGTTACCATCGCTGACCGAGACTTCTAATCATACACACTCCCAATAGAATCAGAAGCATTGGTTGCTTGTACCCCAACTTGTCTTGGAGAGTTTGATATTCCCCAGCGGTGATCAACTGAGTCATCAGGTCCACCTACGTGTTCTTCGTCGAGCAGCGCTATTTCACTTAGCCCTAAATAACCCTATAGGCATACAACGAATATTGATGTAGGTATGTTTGACGCGATTAAACAATTAGAAATTCTTAGATATCGCGATACAGTCCCCGATTCCATAGCTCCTAAAATCTGTCCATTTCATATTGCCTAATCACATAGGAACCGACTTACCTTCAGCCACTTCGCTTCTGATGCAGTATTCCTCAAGGCCATGTAATTCGCCCGACGATGGAAGCGCCATTATCAACTGCTTCTTGCTTCTCATGCTTTGATCGCGCTATCCTCTTTATTGCGTCGAGTTATGACGTCGCCAATACATTCCGCAGCTTTGTAGCATTGAGGAATTTTCTCACATTGTGCGCAAAGCAAAACGCCATGCGTCATTGTGCCCTGAATACAGTGGAGCACGGTCTACCGCGAATAATCTGAGAGCTCTCACTGCAGCAGTGAGGGACGGTCGAGTACTATTAATCAGTTACGTCAGACATCCGATCGCATTGAGATACAGCACATCGGTCGGGTTTTGTTTTGCTTGCAGCATTCTCCGCACATGATTTTGATCAACTTGAGACCCGGATATTAATGGAATTCTGACGGGACTGTATTCCAATCCAAATTTCCTTATAGTATCCCTCGCAGGCTTATTACTTTTCATGCAAAAAGTAGCCAGGGCGACCCAGGATTTACGCGAGATGACCAAAACGCGATCTTTTTGCCTCTCAACGTTGACGAACTGGTCCTTGCAAAAATTGAATACCAAGTTGCTCAAGTTTACGGAAAGAGAACTCAATAATAGGTTTAAATAATATCGTTTTACTACTTCATTGTCCAGTATGACACCTCATTCTTACTATAGCCGTGTTTTCCACCATCAAAAACGTATTTTTTATCTGTGCATCACAGCACACCACTCGCGCAGACTCTTAATATCCAACAAACAATAGGCGTTTTCACGCTCCGATACCGACACTTCACTGCTTTGGTTTGTTGACTTTTCGACCAATATTCATGGCACACCGAGCACCTCCAGATTATTTTCCCGTCAATCCGGACATGATGTGACTGACTTATAATACATAATGTTATGTATGTAGCAGGGCAACAATTACAATTAACTTCATCCTAAAACAAATATATTGGCCATGTAAGCAGGCCCAATCGTGTCGCGTGCATCCATTCAGCAACGCCGTACGGCGTGGTTTTGCAGAGGCATAAACCGCACGAACCGTTACAGAGATTGGCCAGCTCGTCCGACGTGTTATCGGCAATGTTGTTTTGAAAGAGTCATGACGGTTTTCCGTGTCTGTGTTTTTGCAACAGCAACAAACTTAGGCCACCTCTGACCTTTTTCAAAGCGGATCGACATTAAAAAACAATGAGGTTAGTTACCGATAAATTATGCTGACTAGCAGTTGCAACGGAAAGTTAACGTATCTGATGGACCACGCGCATCGCTATAAACGGTTTTAACGCATGTTTGACATCGGTAAAGGAAATTGTCGTGAAGCTCACCCGGATTATTTTACCAATTCACAACCGTCACATAGCTATTACCGGTCAAGGCAATGCTAGCGCCATACTTTTTCTTACCGATGGCGTATATTCTGCCATGACCATTCTGCTCAATACTTAAGGCAAAAAGCTACGGACTGATGTCTTTACGTCACTATGATGAACTAGTCCCATGAGCTTCATCAGCCCTTCCCGACGTCATTCCAAAATTGGTCAATCCCTCGCCTTAGTGAGCACCAAGCTTCCAGTAAGCACCATAATTGCTTCGGCAAAGAAAAAATCGTGCTCAAAGGTAATCAGGCTGACATCTCTAAGGAACAACTATCGAAGAATACTTTGTATGAAAGTTTCGGAATGTGCCATGCGATCAAACGCACACTTTCTATGTCCGCGTGAAAAATGTCGACGTCGATAACGCGATTGCACTTGTGCCAAAAGCTTAAGCCACGTCGTCGTCCATAAGGTTCACCTCCGTATTTGCAGCTGTCATTGTAAATGTGAATGTAATGATTTGAGTACGTTATGGGCTGCATCGCATTCGAGGCGACCAGCTGCTTATAGTTTACACAGTGTCCCTTGCGTTACCATAATCAAAAAAGAAATATCTATTTGATCTCTCTCTCTGAGCGATATTAGCGTACCGTAGCATAAGCCATCCCGATTTCTTAAGGTAGGCACTGGGCATATCGGTACAGAAATCATATACTCTTCATAGTCGTGACAAACACTTGTAGCTTTCACCGGTGCTACTTGTCCATTGTCAGTAAAAATTAACGCCTGACATTGACAGTGCTCAATTCTGTTGACACCACCACCCTGCTCCTTGCACTTCATGCCCTTGTAAAGCAGCCAAATTGTCGAAAGCTCCCGCGTCAGGAGATATACTTTCAGCTCTGACGCAGCTTAAACCGGCATTAATTGCTGAGACTTGCGAGAAGCGTGACAACCTTGTCATCCTCGCTGGAGGAAGTGCCCACAGCATCAAGTTGCTCTGCCAGTACCCTTTGATTTGCATATTCTTTATCTCATTTAGTTCATGCATCTTTGTCACAAACATGCGTTGACGAGGAAAAGATCGCAGGTGAAGGTCTTATTCGTGAAGTACGCGACCGTGCATCGTGCGTACGGTTAGCAGAATGAACTAAATGTAGCTCCAGCGGAGAGCACACGACCGCCATGGCCTTACGCAACGGCCTCCATTTCTATGGCTGCTCCAGCGTGGAGACGCAGTTTTAGATTCGACTTTCCCAAGGATAACCTCACTTTCATCAGATTCCTCAAGTACAATCTGCATTGGAAAAACATTCCGTCAAACTTATTGATGCAGCTGGGAAATTTAGGATCTCATTGCCTTTTTGGATTATATTTCATCCAAAATCCGTATCTATCGTGAATTTTCTGATAAGCATATACGCTACGGTCCTAGAAGTACTTAGAGTTTCAGATTGCTTTACCGTGGTATGTAAGCTTATCGAAGCCTGAGAGTAGAAGCATAATGCGATGAGCCTGAAAGCTTGATTGACTGGGATACTAATCATCTAGAACAGTATGCGGTAGTGATAGAACTTGCTTTAACTCTGAAAGGATAAACAAGTTGTTGTTGCGCTTGTGTGACATGAATGCTTGATTGCGCCGAAGTTGCAGAACGAAGTCTCTATTTCCAGTGCCACTGCATGAGGGCAGCTATTTTCTTGAAGTCTTGGGATCGAACGATGAAATTTACGCTGTTTATACTTGACCATGTAGCTTGGAAGTCTATTGTTTATCCCGATGTTAGTCTATTTCAATGTTCAATCGAAGTGCGAAAGTATTTGGGCGCGTGTGACGAACTTACCGCAATACAACAGTTGCGATTGATATGCTGCTGGCAAATACGAATTTGAATGCGCATCACGTTTGAGCTCACCAGCTGAAAGCTGCTTGATAAATATCTTGGGCATGCGCAACGAAGTTTGACCTTGATATGTTTATAGTACACCTTCTTGACTTTATGCTGTTTGTAATCTTGACTGATCATACGTCATTACTACGTCTCTCACAAAGAAACCTTTTGTCGAGTATACGATTGAGATCAGGGATAAGCTGAGTCGGCTTGATGTGGTGACGGATGCGTTTTTGCGTCACACTGACTATAAACTATCGCATCTCACAGTTGTTTCGTTGCCAATTGATAAAGTGATTTGTGAAGGTTACTGGTGCATGTTGCAGTGCTGAAGGCTTCGGAAAGCAAAGCGTTAACAGCTCAGATGTCAATTACTCAAGCACGCCGTCAAACGCTTACATCGCTTTGTCTTATCCCCATGCAATCTGCCCCGAATGACACTTTTTGTGCAGAATTGCCTCAAGGCGAGGGCTTCGAGACCAGTAATGTCCGAGGCATCCGTTACCTTTAAGCTGGTCACTACCGGTGAGCGCTATCTATTGGTGGGTAAATATTTATTAATGGGTCGACAAATAATTGCGCAAGTGAGAAACGTGTCAGCAGGTAACACCTTGGCTAATGCGGCGGGAATTTTTGTCAGTGTGCTGGTTTTGTCAGAGCTCTGACAGTCTATCGTTATAAGTTTCATTTTATAATCTCCCGAGAGACGTGTCAATTAATAGCAATATAGCTAGATGATAGACTGTCTGCGCTGATAGCAGCAAGGTCGATCAACTCGCTGCTATCAGCGATAATGTGATTGGTAAAGATGTAGCCCCATTATTTCCGAAAACCTGTCTCGCCGAAACGGCAAGCCGGTCGCCATAGGTAGCTCAGCACCAGCTTAGATATATCAATTACTGATTATCCGTAAGAATAGTGTTGTGACCCGGGTTGGTCATAACCCAGGTTAACCCAAGTCAGGTTTGACCCAA
>NW_020189454.1:214442-225811 GCF_900000015.1 Plasmopara halstedii
GATTCGGCATTCAATGCCACATTCGCCGCTTCTTCAAAAAAGATGGATAAACCACGAAAGACTTCCATAAAATCGGTTACTGTGACCGCCTCCGGAAGGGTATCTGCTGCCATCCCAGCAACGAGAGTGCGCATCTTGGACAAAGTCCATTAATTCCTTAATGCCCTGTCTGGCAGCGAGAAAACGCGCTCGCATGCGATATACCTGGTAAGGCGGCGAGAATACTCGGGAGAGCTGCAATTGCAGCTCCGCCCGAGAGGGAAACGCAGCTTCGACCGAAGTGCCGCACGTCAATGCCCATTCTTGCGTTCGGCCACCGAGCTTTGAGATGGCTGGCGCCACGTGCTGTTGCTTGGTCTGGAGCATGGCGGATGCGATAACCATCTCGACCTCTCTCACCCAGAGCAGGAGATTCTCTCCATCTTTCTCCTTAAAGACCTTAACGCTCAACATGAGCGGCTTAGGGCGGGGAAAATCTTCCGTTACCGACGGTGGCGTTATAGACGCAAATGATGCAGACATCTTCTGCTGCAGGCGCTCTAGCAGCGCATTTTTGTAATTTGAAAATGCCCCTAGATGCGCACCGATTGCCTCGGGGCCTTGCGCAGCAAGGTGTTGCACGCCCTCAGGGCCAAACAAGAACATCAGCTTTTTAAGCCCGTACTGCATGCTCTAGGGCAAAGAGGAAAACTGTATTATCCTCACAGGGGATCAATCTAAAAGACTCAGGTCTAGAGTGACTACAAGTGCTACCAAGCGTAGCAGGGCTGCCGTAGCTTTGCGCTTAGAGGAAGCGTAAGTTAGGTCACCGATCTTTCGTTCTACACTTTGAACAAATTCGAGTTTAGCGGATCGCAATCCGCTTACTCCAAGAGTAATCACAACCTTAACCCAAGGCTAATTATCTCTTCGGTTTAAAGCCAAAACTGACTTTATTTATTTTTTATCTGCGACAAAGCCGCCTAATTTCAAATTCATAGATTTTCCTAAATATGTATAGTAAAATCTAAATCCATGTATAACTACTGGCTATCCAGCCCCGTACCAATACCCTGTTACCAGGGTATGTGTAACCCCGTTACAAACATCATGCACCTTCATAATGTGCGGTAAAACAGAGTTTCTTGACGCAAATGTGTCAATCAAATTTTGTAGTGGTTTCGCAAAATCATCAACAAAGACTTCTTGGACAATCAAAAAAGCGCTTCACCTGACGCTAATATCACCCCAAGTGGAAACTGCGTTTGAATCGTGCACGCTGATGCCAAAGTTACGTGTATATTCAGCATTCACAGTACTCTTGTCGAATTTATTTGGGATCCCGGCCTCTTCAGGTTATTCACTTCTTTTACCCTCGGAGCAATCGAATCGGCGACGGTATGACGTCCACGTACATCCGAATGAGCACCCTGTCTATTGCCGATATGGCAAAGACACTCTGCAATCTCGAGCAGTATGTCCTGACTTCCCACAATGAATACACTTTTCATCGTGGCAAGGATGCTCAGCTTCGGGCGTCGAGCTGTAAGCATGTTCATTAGTTTTGGACCATAGAATGTGGTAGTCGACCGACGCACTTGTCTTGGTACGAAGCTGACGTTTCCAACGCGATTATTGATGTGTGTGCTCTGAGCGATATATTACCGCCTACATTTACACTCCAGGAAAAAATAGTAGTTGCGCTGTACATGATTTATGATAAAGTTCACTGCGTTTCTTTTTGGAGTACCTACAATACTATTGTACCTTGTACTAAATCACTGTGTTTTACCACCTTTACATCTAAAGCGGGAAGGAACTCGTGAGTATAATTTGTGAGCACAACAAAGGTGCTAGCATCCTTCGTGCAAATATGTTACAGTTCTTGAGCTATCTCTTGCCTTTATGATCAGCCGTGTCGTATTGTGTAGGGAGCACAGAAATATCATTGGAGACAAGTGCAATTCCCAATATGATACGGCTAAAAGTATTTTTCGTTTACAGCTTAAAGTACGATGTACACGTAAGTTACCTTTTTATTGATCTAGATAACTATTCACTCTAACTACTAGATTTCAGGCTTTCGACACCATACCGAATTTATAATTTAAAGGAATATGTCTCGAGCTTCTTGATTTCAAGCGCTATAATATACTCTTCAGACAGGCGGCGCATCTGGACTTGTTTTTTATTTGACTTGTTTTGTTGACGATTACAATTAAACTCACAATCTAACAAAGTATCAAACGTGGATGAATGCCTCGATGTTGATTTGTGCTTAGATTACTTGAATTATCAAATTTGGCGCTGCCTAATCTAAAAATACTGAAACAGCATTTATTCTTCTTGTTTTTTGTTGTCAGTAAGCTGGTGGAAAGCTGATAGCTTGGTATAATGTCTGCTGACTCCATATGCCATCAATCACAAGAACTGACCAGAAGTATAATCGATTTTGCCAATCAAACGCTAAACACTCGAATCAGCTGGCTTCCTTTCAAATGATCATGTATGATGTCAGGAGTAATGGATGCGGTATAAACTGAGTTCTATTTCCATGAGGTAGTTCATCTTACTGAGTTACAAATTTGCAAGGAATATATACGAGCGAGCAGACAACATTCGGATGGAATCTTTGTACCGTTGTTGCATCGCTACCCTACTGTACATCACGTAGATTACCATCAGCAGAAGTCTCGTATCACATCAGGCGATAAGGACAGTTGATGTCCTTGCTCTTTGTTACTGACGAAGCAACACCTTCGCGAATGAGCTACCGAATTTAAATAAAGCTAATATAATCTACCTCATCTGAGCCATTGTCCCCATAATACTTGTATCTTTTAAGTTTTTGTGTGCGCTTCAACTATTTAAAATATTTTTTTCAATAATATGTCATCTATGTATGAAGCATTGCATACGATGGGATATTAACATACAGGTATGAAAACGACTTTCTTCTTGCGTTTTTCGAGATCTCACAATATTATCAATGAGATCCGACATGTATTAGAAATTCCCAAGGACAATACTAATCTTGTTTGTACATCTCCCCCTTTTTATAATAACGGCACAATTTAAAAAAGGACATGGACAAAAACAAGTCGTGGTATCAAATAAAGATGCATTTCTGAAGGCTTATCATTGTCGGAGCACTACTTTTACGAAAAGCTGCACACCCAACATCGAACGAGTTGATGCTCAACACGACTGCTCATGTAAGGCGATAATATTCTTAATAAGGGGTCAGCGTATATCCCAATATAGTAGTATCAAAAGCTTTGTATGCATCGTACAGAAAAAGTGATTGTCTGGGTGTATTAATATAATAAAAAAAGCTCATTTGTCCGCGTTTTTTATATCCCGCATGAATATAATACAGAGCTCTCCTAAGTTCTGGTTGATGGTTGTGCTACGTCATCACGTCTAAAATGTTATCGTGTGTTGCTGTGAATTCTCACAAAGAAAATGTATAACTAAAAATCATAATAATAAATGTCCGTAGCTTTATTCTTAAGATGTCAAATTATTTGTAATCGCAATTTCTGATGAGACCTTTGAGATCATCATCGTTGCATGATCAGTATAGAAAACTACAATGATTTCTACCGATCACAAAGAATCTAACGATGGGTCGTTTTAGTTGGCAGACCAGAAATTCTTCTGTACTACTTCAATCGACTCGTACTGACATTTCAAAGTGTGAGACTAAAACGAAAATGTTATCTGCTACATAAAAAATGATCATCTGAATACCTGTAATCCCACTATTCTCCAACAAACACTCTTTGTACATGTCCAACCCATCTCAATTGATGGTCTCAAGCGCTCGCCTCGCCTTTGACACAGTAATCGTACTTATAAGAATCCACATAAAACTAGGAAAACCCCTATTAAAAAAAAAAGTCGATAGTACCCCCACCTCACTCACTCCCCGATTCGCTTCCACAAATCGACTTGTCCACCGTTTTAGCCGATAAAAAACAGCTTTTACAGATAATGATGGCGCTATCTGACCGACCCAGCCGAAAGGCTAAACGGACGGACGTAGATTATGCAGTTCTGTCGTCAGGTCAACAAATACCCGAGTATTCCGACGAGAATGATGACTCAGATGACGAGAATTATGGCTCGAACTATAAGAAAAAGCGTCGCAAACAAGGTGCTGAATGTTTTATCTGCCATCGACCGCCAAGAACTTACCGAAATACAATGCTACAATGTGACAACTGTTCACGACTGTACGAATTCTTTGAATTTTTTTTTTAAAGAATTCTTATGATTCCTCAATTTTGTGGAAATATGTTTTTGTATAAATGCAGATACCATGCAGCATGTGGTAAGCCCTTCCAATCAGCTTCAATCCTAGGAAACACAAGTTGCTACGAATGTCTTCAAGAAGCTAAAGTCGACTTGTTAAGTGCATTGCCTCGCAAAACACTAGACTCGATCACCGACTTTATTCAACTTTTAAAAAAGGCAAAAAAGATCGTTGTGATTGCTGGAGCTGGTATTAGTGTGTCGTGTGGCATTCCAGACTTTCGTTCAAAGGATGGTATTTATGCCATGGCACGCAATATGGATGTTGTATTACCAGAACCTGAGTGTTTGTTTCAGATAGACTACTTTCGAGACGACCCAGCACCATTTTTTGAAGTAGTACGCAATGCTTTTGCCAGCTCACCCAAACCGTCACCAACGCACTGGTTTTTAAGGCTGTTACAAGATAAAAAAAAGTTGCTTCGCGTGTATACACAAAATATTGATGGACTCGAGGAAGCTGCTGGTGTGACAAGGTGTATCCCTTGCCACGGTAGTTTTGCTTATTCAGCATGTATGCGCTGCAAGAAGCGAATACCTACAAATTCTTTAATGTCGGTTATTCAAGCTGGAATTGTTCCTACGTGCTCACAAGCAAATTGTCGCGGTGTTTTGAAGCCAGAAATTACTTTTTTTGGTGAAATTTTGGACGATAAAGTTAGTACCATGATCACAAAAGATCGTTTACGAGCAGATTTGCTGATTGTCATTGGAACATCTCTTAAAGTTGCACCTGTGATGGAGATTCCAAGCTACTTGCCGTCGCATATTCCCCAAGTTGTCATTAACAAGACGGCGTTGAAGAAGAAGAAGTTAAAGTCGAAAAACTTGTCGGCCGGTGGAACAATGAGCCAAATTAGTGGAACTCAAGACAGCAAAATGGACGAAGATAATGAAGAGGAGTTTGACATGTCGCTCTTGGGAAATTGCGACGATATTGTTCGCTACATTTGTGCCCAAGCTGGTTGGGACTTGGATCAGTATGGACTCGAATCTGCTCAAAAAACGGACCTTTTAAACGATAATCAGGTGCTGTCCCATCAGCAGTCAACTGGCAAGCGAGTTTATTGCTTTGGCGAATGTCAATGCAAGAATAGATTAGCTGCTGGTATGGATGATGATGATGATGGAGAAGATCAGCAGGGGGGTGAAGAAGAAGATGAAGGTCTTGAAGAAGATATTGTATGGTACGTTCTCGATAAAACATTTAGTTAGAACATTTCGTGGAATGACTTGCACCTGATGTTTATCTGTAGTAATCGTTGCGAACAGCAGATCGATACAGAAGCTGATCCAGGGTCAAGATGCAAGACAATTCACTATCGGTGCAAGTACGTTCATTTATAGTTTTTATAATTGTGAACATTATAAATAATGTGCTACATGGTTGTGCTTGCAGTGAGTGCTTTGACTATGATTTATGTGGCGATTGCTATCCTAAGCGAAGATATACGCACAAAGGTGGCAAACATCGGTTTTCGCAGTGTTTATAAATGTTAAATGTGTTTGGTATGCGACTTTTGCTAATAGGAATTCAGTAGATACTTCAGCTCAAAATATCTAAACAACAATCTGAGATGTCACTTAAATTTGCAGTGTCGACGAGACTTACCAATGTTTTTGATTGCTCACTGCTGTCTTGATGGTATGAGTGGGCACACCACTGATGTATAGCAACATCATTTGAGTGTGTCGTTCCGCTTCTTATCCGAAGTGTGAGGAAATTAAAAAATATAATAGTGCAATGTTTTCTTCTTATGATTACATCTAGCAGCATCATTCAGACAACATTTTTTTCAGACATATAACGACGTGGTAGTGTGGTCATCAACGCTACAAGTTGTCATGTCCAGGAAGGCGAAGTTTCATAAGATTTGATACGAAAGACAGTACATATATAGTAGTTGAAAACAAGACATATTCTAATTGAAACTTCAAAAGTTACACTGTTTGTGCAGCTGTGGCGTGACTTGAAGACATAACGGAAGCTGAATGAGGGAGTATCGACCAGATGTATGTAGAGCGCAAAGTAGCCAAATTTTGGTTGATATGGCTGACTCTAACTTTAGCAATTTCTGATGTATATGATGACAGTATTGACCTGGTATGTGTCGTTGCAGAAAAGCTCGAGACCTTTGAAAGTCGTGTTTGGATCCTCGTGATTTCTCTATTTTACGTGATCACTACAAGAAAGGATTTGATAAATGTATTGCTGTGTCGAATTCGTAAGGCAAGGAGCTAAAGCTAAGACTAGCGTCCTTTGTTTAATATCGCCGAGACTCATCCAGTGACTGTAGATTCTTAATCGCAAGGATTGTATCCCCAACAGATATAAGTGCAAACACAAGCAGTGGCCACACTCAAACTATCAATCTTCTTCACGTTTCAAGGGAGTTTTGAGTGAAAAAGGCTTACTTCTGACTAGGCTTCTTTCTTGCTCAGAACAGGTGGATGGTCAATTCGAGGATGTGATTTGAGAAATTTATGAAGATTCATCTACACGTAAACTGACGCTTCGCTTGTGATATTTTTTCTTGAGTATGTCTTCGGCTTGAACATGGAAGCATAGTACAAGTAAGAAGAACAATGGACATGTCATGGTGACCACGGCATCACTTCTCAATTAAAGCAGGTAAGGTGGAATAAATATCAATATGTCAATATATCGCTTCCAGTGATACGTGATTATCATAATAGACACGCACTAATGCGACTTTGATTTACGACGATTGAAGCAGGCAAAAGGCACAGAAATGTTTATATCTTGGCTGGAAGCCGACGCTTTCTATGACATTGCTGTGGTGCTTAAACGGAATGATAACGATCACGACCGAAATTGCAGCGGCGAAAATAAGTGTCAAGCGCAGGGTTGAATGCTCACTTGTGGCGATCGTTAACGGGTACCCACTCAAATACTGTTTGTAGAATCAGGAATTTTTAAAAGTCGTCTGAAATTGACTTGAGACCTTCTCCTTAATAAGTTCTTGGAGCAGACAATAGATATATTGATATATGATTGTTTGTACGACTGATCGGACCGAGTAGAGATATTTTGGATTTCATTAACGAGTTTTTGTCCATATAGTTAAACACTACTATCTCATCGGTGGTGAGAAATTATGTAGCTGGGAAGACGTCACGGTAAATCGTATGAAATATAAAAGTTCGGCGTATTTGAAGAATAGTGTCAGTTGGATCACTCACGTGCCAATCTACTCCTCAGCGACATCCGATAAAGAGTTTCCTTCTGGATAAGCTTGGCGATCAGTCTTCTGTAAATGAGAACTGTCGCACGGAATCAAGAATCGCATGAAATTTGTCAATGAGACAAAATGTCTTCACTTACTCCATCCACCTTTATCTTCATCAAAATGTAGCTATATAACAATTATCCGCTTACGCTTGATGTCGTATCAGTTAAGCCATGCATTTCAGATGACTCGACGAAGATATACGTATACAATGCTGCAGATGTGGACATCAGTAAAAGTTGGGAGGAATCGGATTCTATTCGCGCTAAAATCTTGTAGATGAGTCGACAGAAAATAAAATTGAAAAAGTTAAGCACAGCTACAATTAAAATGATCCGCCGGAACCCGCTGTTGCAGGAAAACTTGAATCCATACTCAAACTAGTGCCTTTGAGAAGAGAGAAAGGAAATGTTTGGATCGGGCGCAAAATTAGACTTCAAAATTTTTACATAATAAAATTTGTAACTATGCATTTGATGATATTTTTTGTAACGCCAAGAGAATTTTGATCAAGCTACAAAATTTCGATCTTGTACAAGAATGCGCTAATGAAATACGTCCAAATTAAAATTTACCAGACGCCTGTAAGGCTACCACCGATTTCTACCAGGGGATATCACGAGATTGCTTCTTTGAAGCGTAAAGGAAATAAGAAAAGAAGCCCAACCTCTGGATACGAGAGCATGATATAGTCACGGCTTTGGCATCGCCCCAGATTTTATGACAGCCCAGCACACGATTGATCGACTGCGAGGATGGGCAATTATTAGCGTTTCCAGTCAAGAAGACATTTTTAAATTAGAGAGAAGATAAGCGAGTTTTTGCACTGCATAATCAGGCTCAGCGGATGTGTTCTGAGCTATCTAACCCGGCAAGAAATTCTGCTAAAAAGGTTTAGGGGCCAAAAACTATTCTAGCAGGGATGCTGTGTGAGTAATACCAGGAAAAGGTTAGAGCTACCGTATCTATGTATCTATAGGTGTGGCTTAAAAACACACACTCAAAACCCGAGACATCAATAGGCGTAAAGGCACGTACCCCTGTATGAATAGGCGGATCATACAAGATGTTGTGACCATAGAAGAGTGTGGATGGCACAGACGGTGTAATAACACAATGATGTGACCATACCGTAACAAGAAGCAACTGCGTGGCGTGACTGCCAGTAGTTATGCGTATAAATCGGGTCTTACTATTTATTCGGGAAATTCTTTAGATCTGGATATAGGCGACTTTGCCGCAAATAAAAAAAGGAATACAGTCTGGATTTTGAGCGAAAGAGTGTATTTGCCTTCGATCCGCTATAGTCAAACTGGTTCTAGTATGAACGTAAGGTCGGTGATCGTAGCTTAACCTTTCTCTAAACAAAGAGCTACGACAGCCCCACTGCACCTGGTAGCACTTGTAGTCTATCAACACTTGATCCTCTGTGATGATGAATCAATTCTCCTATTTTCCCCAGCCTTTGCTAGATGGGCTTTAGAAGCTGATTTATCTGCTTGGTCATGAGGGCGTGCAACATCTCGCCCCACAAGGAACTGAAGCGATCAGTGCGCGCCTAGATGCCTTTTCAAAACTACAAAAACGCTCTGCTAGAGCACCTAGAGCAGAAGATCTCGGCGGCAACTGCGTCCATAACGCCATCGTCTGACTCTTCCCGACCCAGGCTGCTCATGGTAAGCGTTAAGATCTCCGAGAGAAGGATCGGGAGAAGATCTTGCTCTGGGTGGGAGAGGCTGCGATAGCTATCGCGTCCGCCATGCTCCAGACTGAGCAAAAGTGCGCGGCGCTAGCTATCTCCAAGCTTGGTGTTCGAGAGCAGGAATGAGCTCTAACATGCGACACTTTGATCGCGGCGGTGTTTCCCCTCCCTAAACAGAGCTAAAGTTTAACTAGTTTTCTCGCCACCTAACCAGGAATCTCGCTTGATATCGCGTTTTCTAGCCACCCGATAGGACAAGAAAATATTTCTTTGTCCAAGAGTTGCGTACTCTCACTGCCGGGATGGCAGCCGATCCTCTCCCGAGGCGGTCACAGTGACCGTCTTTATGGAAAACCTTCGCACGGTCGTGGCCAGAATGGGATTTTTCCGTGTGCATCCGTCTTTTTTCAGACGAAGTGGTGAAATTGGCATTGAATCCCGACTTCAACTTTTAGTCGGCACGTCTTGGTTGGATTGCACACCCTTAAAGCTTTTCTGGCGGGCCTGGACTAATGAATGTCAGCTATGCTGAGAAAGAGGAGGGAGAGCTTCGAAATGCCGAGCAGCTTGTAGACACCCGGCGGTATCTTATTTGTGGGGACACCATCATCTTCGGACTGGTTGTCTCCTGCGCAAGGCGCGTCAAGGTTCATCAAACCAACGTTTTGCTTATAACCAGTCTAGTTTGTCGAGGGTTTACGAGAAACGCCAGAAGGCGCGGGGGTACCCTACTAGGAAAAACTTTGTTCCCTTGAGCCTCGAAGAAGAAGCGGTTAGCAGGGCCCAACCGCGAAGTGCTTCGTACTCTTGAACACAGGACGTGTATGCAAGCCGTGCTTGCCGGCCGTGAAAGCGACCGTGGGGGTCTTTGAGAAGCATTGAAGGTCCTTATCGATCCCGGGGCGTCGTGCAATTATGCTTGACGCTTCAAGATTGAAGGAAGTCAGCTGTATGCTGAGGCGCTGAAAGCGCGATTGAGTGACACCGTCACTGTTTGCTTAGCGACGGGGTTTCGTGTCTCTGTGTCAAGTGTCCCTGTGGACCTTGGTGTTAACGCCCTTGACGTTGATGGTGTGAAACGCTGCTTAGTCTTAGACTTGGATGCAAGGTATGACTTTATTTCTGGTATGGCATGATTGGAACACCATGAGTCATGGATAAATTGGAGATCGAAGACCTTGGACGCTACGTGCACGTCTCCTGGTGAAGTTTGGTGAGTCATGAACCCTCCTCCGCTAGGAAGCAAAGCGCCAATGACGCCGGCACTGAACCGAGACGGTCAATTCTTCGGATTCGGAGAATGCGAGTTGTCATACATTAAGGGTGTTTTGGACTAGATTTCCGAACGTGGCTTGCGGGCTGATCGTGGTGTGGCACGTAACCCACTGAGCACTGCTCAAGTAACAAAGCGGTTGCTGCATGTCAATAGTAGCATAGTCGGACAAGGTCCGAGGCATCGAGGGCAAGGTCAAAGTGATGCGCGTGGAGTTGTACGTAATCCACTGAGCACTGCTCAAGTTTCAAAGCAGAGACTGCATGCCAAGCGTGGCATGGTCGGACGAGGTCCAAGGCATCGGGGGCGAGGTCATAGTGATGCGCGTGGAGTGGCACGTAGTTCACTGAGCACTGCTCGACTTTCAAAACAATTGCTGCATGCCAAAAGTGGCATGGATGGACGAGGTCCGAGACATCCGGGGAAGGCTCTCCAGATGCGCGTGAATTGGCACGTTATCCACTGGACAGAAACTGGGAAATAGCAGCTCTTCGTTAGATGCTGTAAAAACATCATGGTTCAGATGAAGCAAATAGTGGGAACACTGGATGACGCTGAGTGTTGAGTTCCCACTGGTCTTGATGAGACGTAAAACTTCAAAGAGAGGAGACGGCGATGCCATATGTTATCTGCAAGACGCAGGGCGTCGACCCTTACCCGTGTCTACCGTAGACGATAGCACACAGCTATACACCATTGTCAACGGTATGACGGGAGAGGAAGACGACGACGTCTCCCCGAGGCTATGCCTGCAGTAGATGCTCTTCTTGAACTGGGCGAGATGTCCCTTGAAGAGTTCGGCAGTGCTTTGAAGGCAGGCGATTTGGCCGAAGTGGTCATTGTACGA
>NW_020189454.1:225821-225927 GCF_900000015.1 Plasmopara halstedii
ATCAATGTCGTCCACGTGATCACCAGCCAGCATTATCACTTCTGACACGAGATCAAAGCCCCCTCTTGTTGCTCCCAAACCAACTGCTGATGGTCCTTCGTCGTCT
>NW_020189454.1:225937-226469 GCF_900000015.1 Plasmopara halstedii
TATCAACAGAAACGACGATGTCGATGAACAATCATCTTTGAAGGAAAAAGTAGCTGATAACGAACTGTCTTCGAAAGAGCGTCGTGACCTGTAGAAGGGCAGAACATGAAAAATAAATCTTTTCAACTAGAGATGGGAGCAGAAAAGTCTATTGCTCTGAGGGTGCAGACGGAAAATGTACGTGGTAAAAAAGGCAAGATGAAGAAAATTAGGAAAAGTGCGCTGATCAGGATGACGAAGATCGTTGCTTGCGTATGAAAGCATTGGGTCATGTTGTTGAGTTGGAAGGCGAAATCGAGGCAAGGAAGAAATCAGTAGGTTTTGAAGAAAGTAACGACGATGCGGAGACGGAGGCGAGTGAGGAATATATTCATCAGCAGCGCGAAAAGAAGGAATAATTTCTTGACGAGCCTGAAGCTGAAACAGAAAATATTGATTAATTTTTATGCCTTCACAGGAGAACCAAGGTGGAACGACATCGTGTTGTTCCTGATGTGCGCACCTTACACATCGTTGACCAAAGTTAAATACA
>NW_020189454.1:226479-226630 GCF_900000015.1 Plasmopara halstedii
AATTGCCGATTTGTTGTCCACGTAGACAGGTGTTGCTCTAGTTGCTTTCAGTCCCATCTCCTCCAGCAAGTGACGAAGCCACACCACCTCTTACACTGCAAGTGCCATCGACATATATTCCGCCTCTGCCGATGATAGCGCCACCGTCTGC
>NW_020189454.1:226640-226757 GCF_900000015.1 Plasmopara halstedii
CCGCTCGGAGTGCTCACCGCTGTCAGCGGAATATCACTCGCTCTCATGAGCAATTAATAACACCCATCGACCAAGTCGAGTGCACTGTACTTCGTACATCCCACCATGTTGTTCTGA
>NW_020189454.1:226767-226973 GCF_900000015.1 Plasmopara halstedii
ACCGCAAACAAGAAACCGCACACGCGCATCTCGTAATGCTGCAAGTGCTAATATGCAATCTGATGCTGTTCCGCCTGCTGGCGCAGCTGCTTCAACTACTTCAAGACCCGATACAATGTCCATGCAGCAGTTGCTTGTCTTCATCAACCAGCAGCAGCAATATCAAGCTCAGATGCAAGCTCAGATGCAAGCCCAGATGCAACAAG
>NW_020189454.1:226983-227100 GCF_900000015.1 Plasmopara halstedii
TCGCAGTACGGTATCATCAATCGCGACGGCGGCAGGTACATCGAGCCAACTGGCCTCGTTCCCTGCGAGTTGGAGTGTGAAGTTGAAGATCCCTATTTGCTGGTGTACTATTTTCCT
>NW_020189454.1:227110-227283 GCF_900000015.1 Plasmopara halstedii
GAAGCCGGAGAATTGAATCAGTTTTGCTGTAGCATTTCCGGAAGCGTCAATGTTGATATAATTTCGTTACGAGCATTTTGATGCAATAATCCTTGCCGCCGTGTCAAACGAATCTGTAAAATCGAATCAGTTTTGCTGTAGCACGTGTGGAAGCGTCAATATTGATATGATTA
>NW_020189454.1:227293-227388 GCF_900000015.1 Plasmopara halstedii
TGCTGTAGCATTCCTGGAAGCGTCAATATTCATATAATTTCGTTACGAACATTTTGATGCAATAATCCTTGCCGCCGTGTCAAACGAATCTGGAA
>NW_020189454.1:227398-228111 GCF_900000015.1 Plasmopara halstedii
AGAAAATAGAATCAGTTTTGCTGTAGCATTTCTGAAAGCGTCAATATTGATATAATTTCGTTACGAGCATTTTGATGCAATAATCCTTGCCACCGTGTCAAACGAATCTGAAAAATTGAATCAGTTGTGCTGTAGCTCGTCTTGAAGAGTCAATATTGATATGATTATGTTACAAACATTTTGATGTAATAATCATTGCCACCGCGTCAAATGAAGCCGGAGAATTGAATCAGTTTTGCTGTAGCATGTCTGGAAGCGTCAATAATGATATGATTACGTTACGAACATTTTAATGCAATAATCATTGCCGCCGCGTCAAACGAATCCGGAAAATCGAATGGGTTTTGCTGTAGCTCGTCTGGAAGCGTCAATATTGATATGATTATGTTATGAGCAATTGATACAATATTTATTGCCACTGAATCAAACGAAGCTGGAGAATTGAATCAGTTTTGCTGTAGCATGTCTGGAAGCGTTAATATTGATATGATTACGTTACGAGCATTTTGATGCAGTAATCCTTGCCGCCGTGTCAAACGAATCTGGAAAATCGAATCAGTTTTGCTGTAGCACGTCTGGAAGCGTCAATATTGATATGATTACGTTACGAGCATTTTGATGCAATAATCCTTGCCGCCGTGTCAAACGAATCTATAAAATTGAATCAGTTGTGCTGTAGCTCGTCTTGAAGAGTCAATATTGATATGATTTAT
>NW_020189454.1:228121-228664 GCF_900000015.1 Plasmopara halstedii
TTTTTGCTGTAGCATTTCTGGAAGCGTCAATATTGATATGATAATGTTATGAGCAATTGATGCAATAATCATTGCCACTGAATCAAACGAAGCCGGAGAATTGAATCTGTTTTGCTGTAGCATGTCTGGAAGCGTCAATATTGATATGATTACGTTACGAGCAATTGATGCAATAATCATTGCCATTGCGTCAAACGAACCCAAAAAATTGAATCAGTTTTGCTGTAGCACGTGTGGAAGCGTCAATATTGATATAATTTCGTTACGAGCATTTTGATGCCATAATCCTTGCCGCCGTGTCAAACGAATCTGGAAAATTGAATCAGTTGTACTGTAGCTCGTCTTCAAAAGTCAATATTGATATGATTTATGTTACGAGCATTTTTATGCAATAATCATTGCCGCCGCGTCAAACGAATCTGAAAAATTGAATCAGTTGTGCTGTAGCTCGTCTGGAAGCGTCAATATTGATATGATTATGTTATGAGCATTTTAATGCAATAATCATTGCCGCCGCGTCAAACGAATCCGGAAAATCGAATG
>NW_020189454.1:228674-230508 GCF_900000015.1 Plasmopara halstedii
GGCCAGAGCGGATCCCACCGGCCAGCGGGTCCGCGGCCCCCCAGAAATTGAACCAGAAACAAGCTGAGCACGGAGTGCAACAACATCCATTTCCAATGGAGCCAAGCGCTCCACCGCTGCCTGCAGCGATGAATTCGCTTGGTCCACGGCTAGGAGTCGCTCCGACAGAGAGAGGTAGTCCTCAAGGCGAGGCAGCCGGCGCACGCCGTGCTTAAATTGCCAAGAGTATCCGCACAGCAATATGCTATTTCAGCATGACGCTCAGCAAAGCTCCGATCACAAAGGACCTCGTCCTCGAGGGCTCGAAGAGCATCACGAGTCACCGGACGGCGGTCGATCCTGCTTCCACCGACTCTTCTCGATGAGTACGGTGACGTCCATTATCACGTAGAACGTCTAGTGAGACGACGTTGTCACCGTGGTCAAATCCAATATCTGGTAAAGTGGCGGGGATATCCCGACTCCGAAAACTCGTCGGAGTTTGAGACGCCACTTCGGTAAGATTGTCCAGTCGCCGTGGACGCTTTTGATCAGAAAGATCGGACGCCTCGCGCTTTCCGGCAATAGCCAGGAAAGTAGAAGGGCCATGAGCTGAGCTCAAGCAATGACCCTGAGCTCTTGCGGTCGCAGACACAGAGCTCGCGGGAGCGTTAAGGGTTAACCCATACGTCGCAGGGTGATAATCCGAAGGAAGTCGACGGCGTGCCTTGAGTTTGGCCAACTCAAATCGGAGGTGTCGCTCCACACGCACGTCCACTTCGTTGTGGCTCAACTGCAGGTTATGCAGTGAGGAAAGTTTCCGGTGCAGTTGCATTCATCGCTCAAAACGCGCTTCGTCATCTGTAGCGCTTTCGCCAGGTGTGAGTACTACAGGTATTGTCCGCATTGCGGGTACACGAAGGCCACCTTGTTGCGCACGTAGACGAGTGCGATAAGCTTCCAACGGAAATTCTTGTGAAACCACGAAACGAGCTCGAAGAGCTTTCCGTTCGGCAAGCTCATCTTTTGTAATGGCCGGGGGTCGATGATGTGGAGGCGTAACGGTCGAGCTACCGCGTCCTTCGCTTCCACAGCGGGTTCCGCAGGGCGGAAGCCATATTCCACACAAGGGTCAATGACCTACCGTGAGTAGGCGCGCACCAGAGCCGCCTTACGAGCAGCTTCCAGCTGCCGCCTCTGTGCCCCGTCGAGGTCATTGGTGATTACAGCACGTCCTTCAGGTGACGAGAAGTAGGTCCGCAAGGCACGAGCAGGCTCGTCCCAAGCCGCTGGTGCGGCTCGCCTTCCTCGTCATTCCCTCCGGGAAAAGGAGTGTCGGACTCGTAGTCGAGGTCACTCGTCACCGATAGCGTGCGCGGAGCGCGACGTTCGGGCTCATCGAGCCTAGGACTTATATTTCTCGATGCCGCGGACTCACGGTTCGATATGGCACCGAGTGCAGAAGACGAAGTTGGGCTCTGCCCGTGTGCGCTGTTGGAACCAGCGAGACTTGGGGACTTCAGTGTCGTGGACACAGGGCTCATTGAGCACGGAAGTCGTATCGCTCCAACGCACACAGTGTCTAACGGACACGCAAGCCTCGTTTAGACAATCATCGATTGGAACTGTAAATGCTCTCAATCTTAATGGGGGAGAGTGTAACGGGGTTACACATACCCTGGTGACAGGGGTGTGTGTCAAACCAGATGGGCATGGTGTGACCACACCCAAACAAGAATACGGTATGGGGCTGGATAGCTAGTAGTTATACCTGTATTTAGATTTTCTATGCATGTATAGGAAAATATATGCATTTAAAATTAGGCGGCTTTGCCGCAGATAAAAATAAATAAAA
>NW_020189454.1:230518-230852 GCF_900000015.1 Plasmopara halstedii
AAAAGCAGATTGCTTTGGCTGATGCGTTGTCACGCAGACCAGCTGTGAGCTTGCTCATGTTTCAACGGCAACGTCGTCTGTGACAGATTTGATCCGCACCGCGTATGCGGGTGATGGAATGTGTTTAGCGTTTCTACGGGCTCTAGGGAGCAAGGACTTTGAAAACTCGGACAGGAAATTGTCACAAGGACTGCGTGCACGATTGCACCAATATTCGTTGAATAACGGGTTGCTATGTTATAGCACCGATTCAACGGATACACTACGAATTGTGGGTCCTCATGATAAGGATTTGAAATACTGCATCCTCTATGAGGCTCACGACACGCCACTC
>NW_020189454.1:230862-240185 GCF_900000015.1 Plasmopara halstedii
ATTTACGCTGCTAGAAGAGAGCGACTAGAAAGTCTCGAGCACTCTAAACTTAGGTCCAAATCAAAATCAAAGGCACCTCAAGTTGCACCATATACATCCAAGGCGGCAACCGACACCATCTTGTTAAAGAGAAAGCGCGCGAACAAGGAAGCAGCAAAAAAGTCTTCACGCAGGCAGCGTACTAAATTGCTTTCTTCAATCTTGGATGAAAAGGAATAAGAAACGCAAAGCTCTTTGGTTGCTTTTCCGAAACGAGTTTTGAGAAACTTGTGAAATAAGCGTCAGTCTCAAGATTGGGATCCTACTCAATCTGAACGTCGTCAAAAATGAGCAGCTTAGTTTTCAAGGAGCAAAAGATACTTTAAAAAGCATACGACTAGAATAAGAAGCATGCTACACCAGAGGTTAAAGCAAATGATGTGATATTGATGATACTGTTGATTTTCACTCACTGTAACAATCTTTGAACCTCTTTAATAATAGTAACACAGAGTTTGATCTAACATGTTATTCTGAGATTTATCTTTTGAGTTCTTAGGCTTTATGACCAGCCACAAGGTGCAAAAAAGCTCTAGTGGATTCAACTTAAAGGGCAAGAACGATCATGTGACAAAGAACGAAGAAACATTTTGATTAAGTCAAGTGGTAATCTCACCATGAATCACTGAAATCTTTGAGGAAGCAATATTTCATATCGCAAGATATGAAATATTTCTCGGGGCTACTGTTGTTTCATCACTAAAAAAGCTGCCAAGAACTAGATAAATGAAGCATTTTAATCCCATGATGTCTTCAGTAACAATTACGGAAGAGATTTGTCCAGGCTAAATAGATAATTAAAACAGTCTAAATTGAGTCTGCCCTAACATGATCTAAACCATAATTCTAGCTCAAGTAAAGTGCGATATTGATGCTGACATCACATTTTAACATAAATGATAATATCTAATTCGCAACAGATAGTAATACTTAAAATTCCACTCAATATGCAATACAAATGAATGACAAGTCAAAGCACTAGATTTTGATTCTTTTCAAGCATTCAGATGCGTTCCATACGATTCTGATACGAAGTCAATTCGATAATTAAAATCGATAAAGAAAACTTTGTTTTCCACAATATCAACAACATTCATCGTTTCATTATCAGAAAATTAACTGTTGCCAGAAATCCACTCAATCTGAATTGTCGATAAAAAAACATCATTATCAGCGCATACGCCCGACAACCAAGAGCGCAAAATCCGACAGATTAAGTCTCAAAAAGTGTGCATAAGTATTTGCATACTTCTCGTCAGCAAGGTCTCCATACACTCTTTGTCAGTCTACTTCATAGCTCCTGTTTTTACAGCCTAGCTCTTTTAAATATGAGGATCAATTTTAAAGTCATGATCTGAAACGATTCCTTTTTTTATATGTAAGAGCAGATCAGTAAGGACTACCGTAGATCATTCATTTCTCATTTGATCTTCGACAAGCAACGTCTGAAAATGAACCGACTCGCTGCTTTTCTTGCTACCATGTCCCTGTCTGCAGGCGCGAACACTTTCTTTTCGATTGCATCAAATTCGGTTAATGGCAAGCAGGATCTCGCTCACATGAGTGTGTACACGTCTTTTGTTCATGTACAAGCGATTAGAAGAGGCACTAAGGGTGAGATGAACACTGCAACTCCAGGGCGTCAAGGAAAGTCGTGCTCGCTTTATTAGCAGCGTGAAAAAAAGCTTGGAGCCATGGGTGGATACTTCAGAGATTTGTGAGAGGGAATTACATTGCATACCAGGCAAATTGTAAAACAACGGACCATCAGAACTTGTTGATGATAAAAGCGAATTAGCGAAGAAGGGTTATCAATGTTGTTGAAGATACGTCTCGTCGTGCAGAATAGTGGTGCCAAGGAGGCGTTTCGACGAGCAAACGCCAACCAAAAGATATCAATATTACCGGTGTGGACAGGCTGATTGCGCAAGTTGTGGTTTCGTAGGTTAGCCAAGTATTCAGTGAAGTATCTAGAAAGGAGGATATCCATAAGCGTATCAAAACTACAAAAATCCGGTAAAGAATCCAGTCTAAATAGGCTCAGAGGTAGCATATTGAACTAGAGACCTTTAATATATTTACTTTGCACTTTGCCAACACATACGCACTTACCATATCATCAGGTTATGAGTCCAAATTCCGCCTTCTCTGCCTCAGACGTCGAAATCGCCTTCGCCATGGACGCTGCCACCACCACTACCCCTCGCATCAACAAGTTCGACGAAACGAATTTTCATACTTGGAAGTTTAATATGCAAATGGTTCTAAAGGAGCGAGATCTGTGGGATGTCATACGTAGGGAGATCAAGAGGGAGAGTCTGACAACTTCGCTAGACCAGTCGTCGTACAAGCGCAAGTCAAGGAAAGTGCTTGCAATCATTTGATTGGCACTTGAGGACTTGCAACTGCCTTTAGTGCGGTCGACATGTGGAAGGTACGATTCATGGCCGCGCCTTGAAGGTCCCTATGAGAAGAAGAGCCTTTCAAACAAGCTCCTTCTTCGTCGTCGTTTCTTTACGGCCAGGTTGGATGGAGGTGATGCTGTGCTCACGCACATCAACAAGTTGAAGACTTTGGCGGAGCAGCTAGATGCGGTGGGCGCGCCGGTCACTGAGGATGACCTGGTTATCAGGCTTCTTGGAAGTTTAAGTGACTCGCTTGCGCTCCCCATTACAGCTTTGGAGTCAAGATCGGACTCGCTATCGTGGGAGCTTGTGACATCAAGGCTTCTACATGGGTGGTACTCGCTAGGTCAAGGCCAAGCATTCGAGATGGCAGACGGCGGGTGGTGGACGGCATTGGGACGTCCTTCCGATACGAAAACCTCCAGTGCCTGTCACAATTGTGGAGAGCATGGATATTGTCTTGCGAAGTGTCCAGCACGCATCCGTGACAACACAGAACCTCAGCAACCGCAGCGTGCAAATGTTGCTCAAAGTGAGGACTACTCGGGTGATTATCTTTTTTTTCGTGAGTGGAAATAAATGCGCTAATAAATCAGGCTGCATATGGCTGGTCGAATCGGGCGCGGCACACCATATGACGTACTCAAAGAGTACATGAATAATTACAAGTTCCAGTCTCCGGTTGACGTCCACCTTGCGGACGATGGCATCGTTCAAGCGATGGGCACAGGAAACATTGTAATGACAATAACAACGCCGTAAGGGCAGAAAAAGGTGTGCTGACTATGGTATGGCATATTTTGAAGCTTTGCCGCAATTTTTATTCCGTCGGACGCTTTACTAAAGACGTTCGCCCGGTCACTTTCGAGCTTGATGGATGCTTTGCGGAGGCAAAGGGGTTGCACTGGAAACTTGGTATGCGCGAAGGAAAAGGCCTGTTCGAGCTATGTATGAAGCCAATCTATGTGTAAGAAGCCAATGCGACAAGATTGTCGGAATACTATGGCGACGCCACGTCGAACCTCTGGCGCCTTCGACTTGGACACTTTGGCTATTCAGGTCTTGGTGGTATTGTCAAAAAACATTTCGGGGATTGGTATTGGACTTGCATCTGTGAAGCAGTGAGAGGTATGCTAGGGCTGTGTGCTCGGTAAACAGACTCGTGCAGGCTCTCAGTCAACGTCTCTCCAGTGTGCTGCCAGGCTCTTGGAAGTCATTTACAGTGACGTGTGTGGTCCAATGCAGTCTTTGGCATTTAGTACTTTGTCACATTTATTTATGATTACTTGTATTTTATTATGGTGTGTTTACTTCGAAACAAGTCAGAAGTTGCCAGCACCTTTGCTGATCTTGTTGCCTTCGCCGTGGTGGGGTGTGCTCGTTGCATGCTTGAGCTTGCAAAATTGCCATATACTTACTGGGGTGAACCTGTCATGACTGCAAACTTTCTGCGAAATCGATGCCCGACGCGCACTAACTCGTCTGAAGATTCACCATACCAAGTCTGGACTGGGAGGAAGCCGGTATTGGCAAACCTAAAAGTATTTGGTTGTCATGCATTTGTGACGGTTCCAAAACAAGAGCGGGCAAACTTGATGCCCGCGCAAAACTATGTCGGTATGTTGGCTAATCAGAACATGAAGAGGCTTATGGGCTCGAAGATCTCGAGACTAATCGCGCTGTATCAGTCGCGACGCCAAATTTCTCGAAAATGTTTTTGATAATGTAGGTCGAGATTACTCTCACGATCAAGTTGCTATTGATGTTGAGCCAACAACAGATAAAGATGTTCTACCAGATGCTGTTGACCAAGAGGAATATACGATGGTTCATGGAGACACTGAGGATACCAACAGTAAAAGAAATGAGCGTACCCAGTCTTCAGAGGGTGCTATCGACTTTCCGAACGCAACGAGATTTTCCAGCGCGACAAGTTTTAAGGCCAAATTAGGTCCGAAAACAAACCTCTCCAGCAAACACAATCGCTATAATCGGCATCAGAAGCCCCGGAAGGAAAGCGAACGATCCAGTGCAACAAGAATCAAGGGATTGATGAATTATCTGCCACAGCGCAAGAGTTTAAAGCTGCTTTTGTCGTGGATTCAGTGGGAGAAATGCCGTTCAGATTTAAGACGGCTATGGAATCCAGCAAATGAACCATGCCTGTGGTAAAGATTTGGAGTCACTACACAAGAACAAGACATGGGAGCTTGTGCCGCTTCCACATATGCGCAAAACGACCGGCAACAAATGGTATTTTCGAATCAAGATGGTGATATCGAGCGATACAAGTCACGCTGGATAGGTAAAGGATTCGCGCAGAAATACGGCATTCACTACGAAGAGACATTCGCGCCTGTGGCCAATTTACGTCAATTAGGATCTTGCTGAGCTTGCGTGCAAAGTACTGCTTGACAATTCATCAGATGGATGTCAAGACAGTTTTTTAGCGGAGAGCTTGATGAAGACATCTTCAAGCCTTAACTAGGGGGATACGTTTGTGTAAGTCACCCCGACCATGTTTGCAAGTTGAAGCAGTCACTGTATGGATTTTAGCAACCTCCACGCATGTGGAACAAGACAATTGATGACTGGATGCAGCTTCTGGAGTTCAACAAGTGTGAATCAGAATATTGCGTCTACATGAAGCGTTCAGACGAGAATATGATTTTCGTGGCACTTTACGTTAACGATTTGATTCTTCAAGCAGCAGTCTCAAAATGTTCGAAGAAACAAAATATGCACTTGGCGACCGATTTGAGATGACGGATATACGTCAGCTTAAATACTTTCTCGAAATGGAAATTGAGCAAAATACAAAATCAGGAATAGTCTCGATGCGGCAGACAAAGTTTGCAAATGATGTTTTGAAAAAGCTCACGATAGAGCACTGCAAACCCGTCCTCACACCCCCAAGATCCAGATTTCAAGCTTACAAGAATTATGTGTGAAGATGGCTGCAAGCATGACGATACTATGGTCAACGTACCATATCAAAACGCCGTTGGTTGATTCATGTACTTGATAATTGGCACACGATCAGACTTGGCGGCAGCAGTGGGAGTTTTAAGTCAGTTCGTGGCGGACCCATGCCCAGCCCATTGACAGGCTTTAAAGCGAAGTTTTCAATATATTCAAGGCACAAAGACTTTTGGCATTAGGTTTTAAGATATATACACGTGTGGACTACTAGGTTTTTCAGATGTTGACTGGGCAGGGAATGTGAAATCAAGAAAAAGCACAAGAAGCTACGCTTTCGTGATGAATGGCGGTACAATAAGTTAAAGAAGCAAGAAACCGCGAACGGTTGCTTTATCATCTACGAAAGCTGAGTACATGGCACTTTCAAAAGGAAAGCATGTCGCAAATTGGCTTAAGGTGTTTCTTTGCGTACTCATTGAACTAGAAACAAGTGATGCAGTCAAGATTTTTGAAGACAATTAAGGCTCTATTGCGCTTGCAAAGAACCCCAAGGTTCACAAGCGCACAAAGCACATCGACATTTGTTACCATTGTTACCATTTTAAAGGTTGAAGACGGCCAAGTTATTCTCAAGGACATATCGACGCCGGACATGTTATATAATGACCAAGGGTATTACCGCAAGTTAATCGAGCAGCAATCACATTTGCAAGCAAGCTTGATAACACTCAATGTGTATGAACTCGCAAAAGAAAACATGCCGAATTTAATGTCACGTTTGTATCGATCGTCAAGTTGATTGAAGATGTCTGTCTGATCACGAATTGTTTCAGATTTGGCATGGTGAATGCAGCGGGGCTACCATCGCTAAAGGAAGCTTGCTTATGGTCGGTGACCTTTCGTCCTATCCTTAACACCAGTATGAGTGTAGCCGATCGCAATTTGCTTACTCCAAAAGTAATTTTTACCTTAACCAAAGGCCAATTAAATCTTCTGTTTAAAGCGTACACTGTGAATTTCAGTTTTATTTGCGGCGAAGCCGCCTATATTCAAATCTATAGGCTGTGCTATCTATATAGCAGAACCAAATTAAATGTATAACTACTAGCAGTCCAGACACGTACTGACTTCTTCTTTCAGTGTGGCTACACCATAATGCGGTCACAGCAGCTTCTGTAACACACACCATTGTGCGGTCACACCATCGTGATGACCCACACCCTTCATACCAGGGCACGTGTAGTCGCGTTACAGTGAATGCTTTTGTTCAGCTGATCTGACTTTTCTTCGTCGGCAAATGTCTTAACCTGCGGCCGTTTGTTTCCATGTTATCTTGATAGAAAACAGGTGCTACACTCTGACATGGCGTTTGAGGCCAAGCATGTATCATAATCAATGGCAAGGATAAGGTGCTAGCCCAAACCAAGATACTGGACGGATCCGCTTGCGGTGCTGCCTGCTCCTACAAATTCATTATCAATGATTCTTGTCGTGAGACATAAATATTTGACGCTTTCGGTTCATGAAGTTGACATCGGACCCTTGATATATGTGTGCACCCGCTGCCTTACATGTGTCGTCTTTGCCATCGGACGTGAGAGAAATCTAGTGACTGTTTGCTACCATACGGACATTCGGCACACAGTGTTTCTGTTTATTTGCCTGATCATCGAAATTGCTTTGGTTGAGTGCTGTGTCTTGTATCAAGTGTCCTTGCACAGTTTCTTTTGTAAGCATGCCAAAGATTTCACTAAGTGTTAGCCCGATTATACTCCATGTAACATGCTTCCTTCTGCTCACAGTCGAGCACGAACTTTTTTTGAATCATTTACCTGATGCAATCGCTTGATTTTTTTATGACACACAATGAGCGCGAAATCTCCACACTCATACCCCGTCTCACAAACTTGCTAATATATAGCAATCTCTAATCGAGTCTGGGATATATAAAATGTCGACTATTGAAATCCCCTTTCCACCCAAACCAGTCAATTTCACGAAGCTGTTTTCGTTGACAAGTATCATTTTGCCGTCTGCAACTGCTACTTTTATACTTGTCCTTATAATCTTGATTCAAGCAAGACCTCGCTGTGCGAGGCCATCTAAGATTTAACGCTACTGTCGACCAGCCATTCTGCAGATAGTCCTTTGCCCACTACACAAACCGCATCATCATTGCTGAGTTGCTTTCTGGCGGGCAGTTCCACTTCATGTGATTATCATGGTCGCAACTGTAACACTTGTCTCGTAATGTGCCGTTATTTCGTGGAGGAAACCTTTTCAAACGTCGCCACGTCCACCTTTGATTATCTCAGCGTTCCCATTGACGTGAAAAACTTTCTCCGTTGCATCCTATCTGTGTAGCTTCTTTGATTCGTGAGCAGCTTTTAGACTGACTTTGATCAATGTAATGATGCTCGCCTTTTCCGCAATCGATGGAATTATTATCGTCTACGTCAAATTGCTGAGAAATACCGCCAGCCGGCGCGACCCGTCGACTGAATTTCATCGTCTGGAGACCCACCCACAACTAGCTTGTCAAACGCTTCACTTATCTTCCCCTCCACTATGTTAGCATCGCTTTCAATCTTGATGTCATGAAGTCGACGCGCCATCGTCACGCAATTGTGCAGTGTCGAGCGATCATTATAATCACGTAGATTTTCCATGTCTCCATATCACTCGTGGCCGACCGTATATCACTCAAAACATGGACTACCGAATTCTCTCTATGGATCTGCTTCCGCGATCAGCGATTTGCGATACAAGCAGGCCAATATAGCATCTACGTGATGAACTTGGTGATCCCAGTTTGATAGATTTTAAGTTTAATGTCGACCAAGGAGCGCTTAGAGCCGTAAAATGCGCAATATTACCCAATGCCTTGGCGCTGTCCACAAGCCATGTCGCCGTGTTATCGTTCTCATCCTCGATGGCAATGACAATTCTCAAAAAAATGTTCACTAGAATCATCCTCATATCAAACTTTTGGTAATAGTATTTATGAAGATTAAGAAGAATTTGGTGAATTTATTCGCCACTGTGATACGGACGTTGTAATAAAGAAATGCTTGGTTACGACTATCAATTGTTTGTTTTATTGATAAAACACAAAGTGTAAAAAGCTTTTTGTGATCCTATGTCTTCGTCTAATGTTGTCATATTTATACCAAATAACTCCGCCGATCTGGTCTGTAAACTATAAAAGGAACCAAGCGACGCAAGCTCAGACAAGGAAATTCTCAGTGAAACTAAAGAATTGTGAAATTAGTCTTTTTCTTTCAAGGATTTGATCTCTCAATCGAAAAAGTTCAGCCTCTGGACACCAGGCTAATCTGAATCCACTATTTCCTCAAAACAAATGTAATCTTATGCATGTGAAGTTGGAATATACCGCTCAACATCGTTCTTCGAAAGTTTTGAGCAGCGTGATCTCAACAAAAAGATTAAACAACAGAACAAAAAGTTCAGTATTTTCTGTGCGGAGCGAAGAAATGCTGTCCGTGTCTTGTAAAATATATTAAACTTGCCATTGATCATGTATTTCTGCACCTCGATGAACAAGGAGAGCACAAGGATCTCGCTGAAGACCAAAAACCACTTTGCCCAAGGCAAGGAGCTATCTGCCTAGAGTCGATGTTTTATTTTATCTCAAAGCGATTTAAGCTCTAAGGGATTACGTGACGTCATAGACGGCCTTCCATGCAGAAGACTTGCTATAGCAAGTGCCAAGTGACTGCGGAGTATACAAAGAAAACTTAATCAATATGGAGATGCGCACCACAGACACTTTGATGCTACATACAGACCTCTTTGTACCATATGTTAAACAATGCAGTTTAGGCAAAAAGGGACACACAAACTGAAACAAAAAGGGTACACTTAATTGAAAGGGGGGGGTTAAGGCTATGTTTAACTTAACAGCTGTCAAATAAGACAGCTGGACTTCTCAAAAGG
>NW_020189454.1:240195-240340 GCF_900000015.1 Plasmopara halstedii
CGTAAAACGAATACGGAAAATCAAATGGGTTTTGCTGTAGCACGTGTGGAAGTGTCAATATTGATATGATTACGTTACAAGCATTTCAATGCAATAATCATTGCCGCCGTGTCAAACGAAGCCGGAAAATCGAATCAGTTTTGCT
>NW_020189454.1:240350-240862 GCF_900000015.1 Plasmopara halstedii
AGCGGAGTGCGCTGTCGCCCAATAAGATTTATGTGCAACATTGCTGCGCAGCCTGCCAAGTTCGAACGACGGTCTTGTGCAGGCGTACCGTATGTCGGCGGGCAGGTTCATTTTATCTGATATCGTTACTCGAGTGTTCGCGGAGGAAGCGTGTCAACACAAGCTGGGCGTCAAGGAGGAGCGCACCGCGATGCTGGCCAGCCTTGCCAAGGATAAAAATAAAGTAAGGAGAAAAGGCGCGAGCTGGAGATGTGGTAGTGTCGGACACTACCAGCGCGATTGTCGAAAAGGCTTTGAACAAAAGGACGACTCTCATATCGCGTTCTTTGCGCTGGCTAGTGAGAGCGGCTCTGATGGGGCTCGAACCCAAGCAACTTGCGCTGACACGGGATCCATAACCCAGTACGCTAACATGGCTGTAAACAAATCCAGTTTACGCTCCAAAAGTAATAATTGGGTTTTTGATAGCGGAGCATCCAACCATATGTGCGGCGCACGCGATATGTTTGTCG
>NW_020189454.1:240872-241139 GCF_900000015.1 Plasmopara halstedii
GATTGCTGCAAAAGGCGTGCAGAACCATCAAAGTACTTTTAACTTTACGGAAGGTATGATTTCATGGGCAATGCCTTCTGAATGCATTATGGAAATCAACAAAGAAAAATATAGGATGGTGTCTTGAAATGCATGCGTGAAATCTTAAATGAAGCCACGAATATTCTGTGTGATACAAAATGCTGGTTCCTACTTGGGTTCTGTACTGTTGACGAAACCGACGTATCTCTATCTTATAAAGTAAGTGAAGTAACCTCAGTACACCCT
>NW_020189454.1:241149-253516 GCF_900000015.1 Plasmopara halstedii
CCTCTGTCACGAAGATGAAAGGCCACAATTCCAGGAGAAGACCAGAGACTCCTTCGTAGGCCCACGGACTCTGCGACGACTCCAAAATCGTCCTATCTTGTAATAATTTTATAAAAAAAATTGTCAAAAACGGCACGAACTCGGAACAGTATACGGCATATAAGGCATCTATTAATAGAATGCCTTATATGTAGAGGCCTATTGATTTATTCTTCTGTTTATCTGGTAGATTTTTTAATTTCCTTTTTATCTCGAGTAATGTAAATCTCAAACGAGAAATCAAATTATTTGTATCTCAACAAAGTGATGACCAATGATCTCACCAACATTTACGTGCTGGTAACAAGCATCTCGTTACCTTTGTGCTGTCGTGCACAATCTAAGCAATCTGACACTGGTTCACTCTCCTCATCTTCTTCTCTAGTTCTACACGCGCAACTTTTACGCACTAATTCTGAAGCAGGCCTGAGTTATGTTGTATGGAAGTGCACATCTCTCTCAGCTTCTTCTACCGCTCAGCTAAAGGTTGCAAACAATCACTCTCAGTGGATTCCGCAAGATCACGTTTGCATAGTCCAACCTGCACTGCCAAATGCCAGCAAAGCACTAGGTCGTAGCCCGTACGACTCAAGTTTCGAAGACGATAATCCTCATGTGGCGCTTTGGAGCTCTATCCGCGGCTCAGTTGGCCGATTTACCACCGCTAAAGTGTTCATACATAAAGGAGAGCGTGCATTTCAAGCGATAGCTTTCGCTGCGCTTGTACGACAAAATATGGTACTAAAACGGTGTCATTGGTGCTTTAAGAAGCTGCGAAAAAAGGCGCTACAATGTGGTGCGTGCGAGTTTGCACGGTATTGCTCTCGCACTTGCTTGGACACAGATGCGACGCTGCACGACTTCCAATGTCAAGCATTGCGTGAGTTAAAGCATGGACAAGTGCCGGTGAAGGATGTGGAGACTGTGCGATTGGTGCTGGCCGTGTTAAGTATGGAACAGGCTGTTAGAAATCCTCAAGCCCTTCGATTGCTCGCTGTTCATCAGCGCACCAAAGACAGTGAGCAGGAGGAAATGAATATTATTGTAAAATTTATCGTTCAATGGACAAAGCAAGGCTTGGACTCGCAACATGTGCGAGCTACGCTTGAGCGTGTGAAGTGCAATGCGCATCCGCTTTATCTTGATGGCATCACGTGTGTAGGCACAGGTATCTTTCCTGAAGCAGCAATGGCTTTAAATCATTCGTGCATGCCTAATGTGGCTCCTAGCTTTGATCCACACACTAGGACTCTGGCATTTCACGCTATCTTGGAGATACCACAAGGCACTGCTGTGGAGTATGCGTACATTGATTTATTGCAATCAAGAAAGAAACGCCAATCGTTACTGTTAAATGGGTTTGGATTTGAGTGTAATTGCGGGCGCTGTACAAATGAACGTGCATGCTCGATAGAAGATGATACGGACGAAGAGGAGAGTCGAGCGATGGAACAGCTGATGCAAGTCTTCAGTTCCGACTGCTGCGATAAGAAGCAGCAGCTTCTTTATTGGAAAAAGAATTACGAACATGTGCTTAAACATAGTATTGAAGCTCAATTTGCATTCTTTACTGCAGAAATGCAGTTAGCTCGTACTCAATGCCTCTGGGTTAATGTCATTAATGCTGCAGAGAGATTGTTAAAAATTTGGACGCGTTGTGGTCTTCCTGAGTGTTATCATACTACAGAAACGCTTCATTTTCAAATCTATATGGCTGCAATGCAAGCTGGGATGCTTGATCTGGCTCAAGAGTCTGCACAAAAGGTTAAAAGCATCCGACTGTGCTGTGGGTACTCCCATCCTGAGACCTCTATTGATTAGCTTCCAGAAAAAAAAAGAATTTATGAGTATTTCGATGTTACATCTGTCTGACAAACGATTTACCGAAGCACGAAGTTAGTCATTCTCCTTTTTATCAGCATTTCTCGCGTGCATTGAACAAAGTACACGTTACGGCGTTCAATGTACTAAATACTTGCAAACATGCCACGCGCATCATTGAAATGAATTGATAGCTGTGTGATAAAGCTTCCATCGTTTACAACCACATTTAAAGGTCCAGATTGCTGGTTTTACGACAACCACTTGGCTCGTTCGACCTTGTAAACTAGAGCTCACTCAACAAAATTGTGAAGACCACGCCACTGTCAGTTGCATTTATGTTAGCTCTGCTCCGTGCTTTCGCATTCCGCTAGCAGCTTGAAGGGTCTGACAGAGTGTGAATGACTAAGCGTAACGCATATATGTGTCTTCATTTGATGTTGAAGGATCTGGCATTCCGTATGGCATTTTGTGGATGTTACATCGCAATTAAGCTCATGTCTACTGCTTGAGCCGGTCGTCTCTTGTCTTTGTCCCTTACATCTAAACAGCCACATTCAGGCCCTTGTTTCAGCAACATCAACTGTGTAAAAAAGGTATCTGCGTACTCTGAGTCCGGAATCTCGTGCTTGACAGCTATGACTTTATACACCTTGATAACATTGTGTTTGGCGAGCAACTGTCGCTGCCACTCAACGCGCTGAGTCATCGTTATCGTCTATCGAAATCGACATAATGTTTTTACTCGACCAAGCACATATGCCGCTCATGGTGAAATGCCGATCGCTGGATGGAAATGATTTCCAATGCGAAGTATTGCTGCACAGCCGTTCAAGTGGTTAGTGAAGTAGATGAGCATATTTCTTATACGCTTCTTGTCGTATGTTTCATCACGGCGTCAAGAGGGTTGCAGTAACGGCCCTAGGTGTACTTTGAAGTGATGATACGTTGGATGAAAGGGAGGCAAACGATGCATCGCAAATACTTGTACCGTTTATAAGCTTTCGTAGCGTGTGTTGTACTTCGATTGCAGGTGGACGTTGTAGAGGTGAGAAGCTTAAACAACGCATGACGAGATCCTGAATCTGAACGGGACAATCCATTGACAAAGCGGGACGAACGCAACCAGAGCTAATGAGTAGAGCCAATTGACTTTGTTCGTCCAAATCATTATCCAAGTCAACTCCAGCAGCGAATGGAAGCTCACAGGTGTCAAGTTCAGTAAGTAAAACACCAAGCGAATAGACATCAGCTTGTTCACTTCGACGTTCACCTCGTAGCAACTCAGGCGCTAACCAAGCAACGGAAAAGTCGCTTTGAGTGTACATGGCCTGGACTCCCACTGTGCGATTAACTCCAAAAGCGCAAAGTTTTGCATCACAATGCTCAGATAATAGTACGCGTTGTGCCTTAAGTTGCGGAGGGTGGAGCGACGTATTGACGTCAGCAGATCGAGAGTGCAAATACACAAGTGCATCAACGATATCGAGCGCAAGATGTGCTTTCGTCTTCGGCATGGAGATAGAGTGAAACCATCCAAATTCTTGTGCGTTGCGTGGTCGTAGTGAGAGTAGCGCTCGTAGATTACCATTCGGCATATATTCCGTCACTGCTGAAGGTTGAGCTGCTGCTTCCACCAAATGAGACGGTGAAGTTGGCGAATCAAGATCGTAAACACGCTGTGCAGAGTCGTAGAATCCAATAAAAGCTACAATTTGAGGATGTAATAGTGTAATAGAAAGTGAGATATCTTCCAAAAAGGCCTGACGATACGACTGCTGCTCTGCAAGCTCTGGAAGCAGTCGTCGGACAACCACTTGACGGTTCGCTTGACCTTCAATCTTAAGCGTAGCACGAATAGCCAAGGTAAAAGACCCTTTATGTAGTAACTCGCCATCAACAACACAGTGCGGTGGGAGACGATTCTGTTCAAGTGCCAATGCATTGCATGCCAACGTGTCACTTGAGTCACATTTCTTCAGAGCTCGAGGTGATAACGACGTGGCTCTTGTCGTGGCAGCATTACTAGAAGTCCGTCCTACTCTGAAGCTGAGATTTTCAAAAAACTCGATGGATGGTACACTAGCGATCCGTGGCAAATGATTCAACCACTTGCCGCTAAAAGTTGCGGAGCTAGACGGTCGTCGACGACTACCATCAGCTACAATTGCCATTAGATCAGGTGTTAGCATGAAATCCATATACTCGGTACTCTGACTGTGGCTATCGCGATGTCCATTAATTCGTTTGTGACGTCTACACATAAACCATCCTCCAAGTGCAAGCAGCACCATTGCTGTAACAACAAGACCAACAATTAATGCTGTCGAATTGAAAGACGCGTCAGAAGGTCGGAAACTCATTTCGTAGGTTTGAAGGCGACGAGGTTGAGGATCCGACTATTAGACACAAGTGGGTCTAATATCGTCCTTCCTCAAACCAACACAGGAAATGCCTTAGGCCTACAACAGCGAGTGCAAGGGTGGGGGGTATGACTTTGTGACTGGCTTCCGGAAATAGCGCCTGGAGCTCTACAGTACGTCGTAAGGAGAAATTACTACAGCTTGAGGCTTACAGCTGGTATAAAACATGAAGGCGACGTATTGCTAACAACATACGTACTAGCTTAAACCTAACAAAGCATGTACCGGTAGGATACTGATCTACAAAGTATAGATTTAAGATATACTATACTCATGTATAATCGTGTTGAAATTCATTTCGGCAAATTAGGACAATTTGATATATGAAAGTTATTATTGGCAGGTCTCTATGGTCGAACTGCGAAACCATTGAAGAGATTAGTAAAAAAACACATGATTTGCTTTCTTCAACAAAACTCGTCTAGATATAGATGTTCTACGTCATATATCGGCATAATGATGAAGTCTTAAAGGAAGAATCTTAATGACACATCCAGATTGTACACAATTAGCTAATCTGGTCGTCTTCTAGATACCTGTAAACAAGTGCTTTACTTGAAGGCACAGATGTCATGGAGTGCTGAATATTGTGAAACTAAGCGTCTTGTGCGCTTGTGTTTGAGTATTTGAGCAGTAGGCCGGGAGAAAGATTCTCCGCAACAGGTGATGTTGCAGATCGGCTGCCAGTACACTGTACGGTTGGTTGGCTTATTCGTTTGGCTGCATATTATACATCATAAGTACTTGTCTGCAACGTAATCTCAAATGGGGCTTGTACAAAACGAGTACTTGCCAAAAGCCTGGTGTCCCGAAATTGAGAACCAAGATGTCGTTATAATTCGAAAAGCTCATGATGCAAGTTATTGAGTTTGATTTTCGCATGGTCACTGCTCAACTTTAGATCAGTAAAGGCAAGGCTCAATGCAATCTCTAAAAAAAATTGACGATGGATACCAGAGGATTTGCCAGAGACTGGGAGTCTCAAACAGATGGCAACAAAAAACAATGCTTCAGATTTTTAAGGAACGTCAACTGATGATCCGAACGCTTGATGGTCTCACTTAATCTCTTTCCCTTGATGCACTTGTAAAGCGAACATGCTAATTCGGAGAAATGTACACAAGAAACCTCTCGATTTGCTTCTCTGTTGTTGGGCCGAATCACTTCACTGATTGCATTGGTGTCCGATTGTGAGTGTCTACTCGCGCGAAATTGTTTGATCTGTTATCGAAAAAGACATGGGCAACATATAGCATTCGTCCAATTTTAATGAAGTATTTCTTACAGCACATTCCCGTTATGGTGTGTGTTCACATCACACTTTTGTTAAGAGCAAAGCTCAGAAAAACATGAGAAAAGAGAATGATGGTGCCTCGAACAGGAAAGCTTCGTGGGCCAGGCAATGCAATTCATAAGGCTTACGGTAAGATTGAGTGAGCGCCGCTGAATCTCAAGAGCTGCAGTAGTGTAATATTTAAAATCTTAGGTTTTCCTAAGTGTAAGATAGTTATGCCTAATTTCTAATTAATTATTAAATACCCCAAAGTTGTGTGTGTGGTGGAACGAATGAATTCGCAGTACGTAACTTAGAGATCTACGATTCGTTTCTTAAAACGGCAAAAGTACCATTATCTGCGTTTGTTGAGTATGTAAGTCAAAGCTTCCTCTTCTGCACATTCTTCAAAACAGCACTTTCTCCTTGATTCTAGCCAAAACGTTCGCAGCAAAAACATTTAGTTAAAGCTAATGTGGCATTCGACTGTTGTATCATTGTACAACTGTATGAAATTCACAATGCAACTTGTATGGATACGATAAACGTGGTTGCTAGCAGTACATCAAGTTATCACGTCAATTTTATTCTAGGTATGGTACAACTTGAGTAATAGCAGTCTGAGCAAAATCAAACCAATATATACATCACCTTGAAATAGCAGAGCAAACTAAAGACTGAGCTATCTAACATTATCGATCCAGAGTAAATTTCAAGACTCCATCTCTGGTCAAGAACTCTTCGACCCAAAGCTTACTTTGTCCAAGGTGCACGGCAACCCTGTTGCACTTGGTAGTTTCTCCAGCTGATTCAAAGACTAGTCAATGCATCCTCTGTGAGAATGAAACAATAATGTTCGTGTACCTGTCCCCATACCAAGTAGATATGCTTAGCAAGTCTATGCTCATTGTTAGTCCTGACGGGATCAGAGATTTAGCAGAGGGCCCAGAAATGTAATTTCTCGCTGGAGGCGCTCACTAGCTATGAAATTGCGCTGAAAGGAACCCCCCAGGAGCGCCCCAACCAAAAGATAATGAAGATACAGATTACACCGAATGTGAGGTCACGAATGTCGAGAGTTACGTTCTTTGACCAGGTTCTCTCCCTAAGAACGGAGCAAGTTGAGATGGACATTGCTGCAAGGCTGCCGTCGCATTGCGCTTTGAGGAAGCGTAGGTCAGGTCACCGACATTTCGTTCTATACTTAGAACAAGTACGACTTTAGTGGATCGCAATCCGCTAACCCAAGAGTAATTATTGCCTTAACCCAAGGCTGATTAATTCTTTCATTTAAACCCAAAACTAGCTTTATTTGTTTTTATCTGCGGCAAAGCCGCCTAATTTTAAATGCATAGGTTTTTCTAAATATTTATGATAAAATCTAAATACATATAGAACTACTGGCTTTCCAGCCTCGTACCGTATTCTTGTTTGGGTGTGGTCACACCATGCCCATCTGGTGTGACACACACCGCTGTTACCAGGGTATGTGTAACCCCGTTACAGACATTAATTCTCCAAGCTGTAAACGGACCAATATCGCATTATTATGCGGCTCTCAAGCTAGGAAGCCGCGCGCAAAAATAGGCATTAACGTGCAGCATATTCGTAGAAAAGTCATTGGCAACGCTGGAAGATCTGCGACGAGATCGCGGGTGTTTGCAACGCATTGCTTGTAACGCGGTTACACGTACCCTGATATGAAAGGGTGGGTCACACAAGATGGTGCGATCACAGAATGGTGTGGCTAAACCTTAACAAGAGGCCAGAAAAGGCTGGACTGCCAGCAGTGATGCATTTTGATAAGGCTTTACTATTTTAATAGGGAAAATCTATAGGTTTATATTGCCGCAAATTTAAAAAAATACAGTTTACATGTTGGACATAAGATTTTATTTGCCTTGGTTGAGGATTGTGGTTACTCTTGGAGCACTACGTTTAATTGTACACTGGGTAGAGAAGGCACTGTATTAACAATCTGACAGCTATCCTAACCAGCTTCATTAAGTATGAAGCATCGCTGTTTGCTTGACTTTGCTAATACAAAGCACGACCAGAACGTCGAAGTGGATACTCGTCACATCAAGCCTTTGATGTAAACAAGCCAGCTCGTCTTCATAAGCCTGCTGGCTATGCTACGATAAATCTTCAGTATGAAACAACATCGAGTATTAGAAAGCGCGCTGTGCTGCGCAAACCTGTCTCCTTACTCGAGTGTTGACAGATGATGGTGCAACAAGTTATAGTAGGCAATGGCACCAGAGTTTTGCAGGAGCTTGACTTCGCGCAATCAATATGTTTCTAAAGAAAGGGTATTGAGTTTCATTTGACCAGAAACTAGTGCAGAGATTACGGGCCCGCTAATCCACTATTCCCTTGAAGTGGAAGTGAACTATCCCCTACTCACCAAAGCGTGCAGCCGAAGGACAATTCACCTGCGGCTGGCGCTGGGAGGTTCATTGTTTATTAGGGCACGTAGATCCTTTCCGAGCGTATTGACGTACGATCGATACAGAGTTGATTCTGATTTCAGATAAGCACTTCGAGGTACGCCATTGTACAGAATAACTTGAACCTCCAGCGAATTATTACCGTATCGCTGTTCAAAGTAGATATTTACAGTCAATATTTAAATCGAGACCTACTCCTTCGATAGAGTTTCTTAGACCTGTTTGGTTCAGCAGTCCAGGGTCGTAATATGGCTTTTGCATGCCCACTAAGAACATGGAATATCTAGCAGTTGCTCCGAGATATTAAGAGTATGCCGCCATCGTTTTTACCTTGAGGACATAAGCAACCGATGAAGCATCGTCACAACTTAGTCATGTAGCGTACAAATAATGTATGTGTAGTTGGTACGGTAAAAGCGTATAATATCATTCACTATCACTTTAGTTCCATAAACGTTCCGCTGTCCCGAGTAATCGTACGTTGCTTTTGCACAACCCGCGTAAGCATGACATCCCGCTCAATTCCGTCAAAATATAATCATTGGAGCTTCTTAGAAGCGCACAAACTGCAAGGGCTGATAGCAGCAAATCAAATCAAAATCAGTCTACTCAAACGAGATTAAGCTAAATCGCAGAGGAGCGAAGGGCACATCAGGCCATTGATGACAACCAGAGTTGAAAGGACGTCTACTTACCATAAATACAATAATTGGAGGCACTTTGCTCCTGAAGAGCAGTCTTTCTAAGCAGTACAAATAATTTCCACACAGTTAACGCGTTCTGTGAGAGCACGGGCTTTCGGGTGATTAGCGGTAGACATGCTCCATTTGGGCCTTGAACACTAAAAAATCGAAATTTCACTTTGAAGCGCGGATGTCGATCTGATGCAATTACCACCGACGGAATATTTTGTGATTAGGCTGAATCCTTTCGGATAAAAAAATCAGTCGCTGACAGCAGCGAAATATTTTGCATAGCCAGTCAAAAAAATACAATGCTGGTATTACCGGATGAAAGTTAAAAAAATCAAGCTAAAAGACTGCCAACATTCTACCAGAACCTGCCGACTTACAAAAATGCCGACGCGTGTCGCAAAAAATTACGATTATGAATGAGTTATACACAATGTTACACGTGTAACAATAGAATATAGCGCTTACTAAGTGGTTTGTCTTTTCCACCGAGGCGGCCACTGGAGATAGTATCGTTGCATTGTACCTTATCCTGGACTACGGGCCTGATCGTACACGGAAAGTGTCAAGTGGGTCAATGTTTTGACATCGTGACCCCTTCACTAGACATTAGTGGTGCAAATGCGCAAACTTACGCTTTGATCAAGAGACACCGGGCCTCAGACCTTTCATACTTTTCGAGACTTTCAGCAGTGCAATACATGTTGTGCAGGATTAAACGCTGAGCGAATCGCCCGACCAAATGGCATGTCACCATCGTATTATACGACGATTCAATCCGGGGCAAAGCGAAAGCGTATTTGCCACCGATAAGCCGAACCAAACCTACTTTATTTCAAATGTATACGAGCCAAGTAAAGATAGTAATCTTTCCATTGTCGTGAGAGATGTTATAACGAAGTCGTTGTGGATAATTTGAATGGAATACAGCCTGCTTATATGTATTCTGGCCTTGAAAATAGTATGCTTCAATACAAAAGGTTTTTGTCGTGAGCTAGTAAGCTCTGCCAATTTTAAGGCCGGGAGGCTTGAACGCGATAACGCGTCATGCCTGCTTGCAAGTATAGCGCAGCCCATGGAATAAATAAAATATCTCAAACAATATAATTTGGCCAATTTCTTTAGTAGCGCTAAGTCCGGATCCGCATGAGAAATTTTTCGTATCTTTGAATATCACCGCTGTCCAACGGTTCAGCCCGATTCGACACGTTATTATGAATATGCATGAGTGGCTGTGTAGTATGGTCGTACTTAAAACTATACTTTTGTCCGAGCCACTTTAAAGTTTCTTCTAAGCGGATTCACTCATACGAAGATGGGCTGAGTTTCCCATAAGGTGTCTAACAGAGAGCCTTTGCAATAATTGCTATTGCTCAAGTTTAAACGTGCTCTATTGAGAATTTAGGATCACTAAAATTGTGCTACATGCATGTCTAACTTACTGATGATAAAACCTGCCGGTAATCCACCCTCTCCGCAAAATTTACCTTTTCCGACGTTAGATGCGCCCGCGCTGTTCATCATGATTCCTCACCATGGTATTTCTAAGTGTTGCTGTAAGTCTGAAGAACGCTTGGGATTTTTGCACTGTAACGTGGTGCTAACCGTCCAAATATATAACATTTCAATTTTAAATCTCACGAAAATCAGGGCTAGAAAAAAAAGTTGATATCGACGCAATGCAGTATGTAAAAAATCTTACTCTGCAGTAAATCAACGAAATGAGCTTCATCTCGAGTCAAAAGGCTAAGAAACTCAACCACCCAAGCTCGACGTAGATTTTGCTGATGCAATTAATGAAAAGCTGATTTCAGGACTGCTTGTAAGAGACGTTCTGCCTAGTACGAAGGCGAATTTCAAATAAGATTAAAAGGTGTGATGGTGACTAAAGAGTAGGTCCAACAAAGTCGAATGCGACGCGGATGACTGTAGCCGAATGTTCCGAGCTCAGCGTCATTGATCACCAGGAAAATGTTGTGTGATGGATCACATGCTTGACGCTGACAGTCGTCCTCATATATTGCAATAATAATTGTATATTCCGAAGGTGTCTGGCTCTGGCGGAAGCCTTCGGTCTTAAAAAGACCTTGAGTGAGTTTCTCCGTAAACACGGAACCATCACTGCCTCTGGCACTGGTTCACTTACCATACTGACATGAAGCTCGGAGCTTCTGTACATCATCGTGCAATGTGCCGTTGTCTTGACAGCATGACAAAACCTCGACCGCTGTCAAAAGTCACATTAGGTGGAAGGAGAATCGATTTTATGGTCTTCTTCAACTTTTGCCATGTGGTGAAGTAGCCAGGGCTATTGGCTTCTCAAGCCAGCGCCTAATTTTTCGCACAGTCATTCAAATGCGGGATAGCAAAGGCCACTAGACTAAGGTCATCACCAAGTTGAGCCATCGTGATAACGATGTTTTTCTCGTTGCTAGAACACAAACATTTCATTTCGTTACCGTCAAATTTTGTCACCTTGATTTTCACGGGACGTTCCATGTGTACCGACGATCCACTTGTAATGGAGGTGCAGATCTGGCGTCGGTATGTTCTGCGAAAAAATCGTAATAATCCTTGCTTATACGCAGCAAAATTTGCTAACCGTTGAAAACCACTTCTTGGTCTAGTCGGAGCATACCGAGGGCCGCGTCGCCGCGCGTTGATCATTTCCGGCGGGCCGTTGGCTTACGTGGTGGGCAGGAAATGTGGAGTGGCAGTAACGATTAAACTCATCAGGCTAAAAAAACTTATAACCTGATAAGTACTTCCACTTCTGATACAACAGAACAGAAAGCGGATATACAACTATACAGGGTGTACAGTGGATGTTAGACACTAAGAGTATGCGGTCCACAAAAAATGGGTAATGGGACCAATCCCATTTTATGGGTTCTTGACTCGCCAAGCTTCATCAGAATACATGCAGCGGGGCTGCCGTAGCTTTGTGCTTAGAGGAAGCGTAAGTTAGGTCACCGACCTTTCGTTCTATACTTAGAACAAGTACAGTTTGCCGGGTCGCAATGCGCTTACTCCAAAAGTAATTATTGCCTTCCCAAGACTAATTGACTCTTCGATTTAAAATTTTCATTTATTTTTATCTGCAGCTAAACCGCCTAATTATAAAAGTATAGATTTTCCTAGATATATATAGTAAAATCTAAATACATGTATAACTACTGGCTATCTAGCACTGTACCGTATTCTTATTTGGGGGTGATTACACCATGCCCATCTGGTGTGACACACACCCCTGTTACCAGGGTATGGTAACCCCGTTACACTCTCCCCCATAAAGGCTGAGAACATTTACAGTTCTAATCGATTACTGCATCAACAAGACTTGCGTGTCTTTAAGACACGGTGTTGGAACGAAACGACTTTCGTGCTCACTGTGCCCTGTGTCAATGACACCAAAGTCTCCAAGTCTCTCTGGTTCTGACAGCGAGCACGAACAGAGTCCGACTTCTTCACCAGCACGCGGTGCAACGTCGGACAGTGCGTCCGCAGCACCGAGGGATGCACATCCTAGGCTCGATGGGCACAATCGTCGCGCTCAGCGCACGCTATCAGTGACAAGTGACCTCGTTGAGGATGAGGAGGTGGTCGACTACGAGTCTGACACTCCTTTTTCCGCATGGGATGACGAGGAAGACGAGCTGCGCCAGCGGC
>NW_020189454.1:253526-275624 GCF_900000015.1 Plasmopara halstedii
CGTGCTTTGACGCAAACTCAAATCGGAGGTGGCGCTCCACACGCACATCCACCTCCTTGCTCAACTGTAAGCAATACAGTGAGGAAATTTTTCGGCGCCGTTGCACCCATCGCTCAAAGCGCACTTCGTCATCTGTAGCGCTTTCGCCAGCGGCGAGCACTACAGGTATCGTCCGCATTGCGGGTACACCTCGTTGAGCACGTAGAGGACTGCGATAAACGTCCAACGAAATTTCATGTGGGACCAAGAAACGAACTCGAATAGCTTTCCTTTCGGCAAGCCCAGCTTCCGTAATGTCCGGGGGCCCGATGATGTGGACGCGTAACGATCGGGTTACCGCGTCCTTCGGTTCCACAGCGATATCCGCCGGGCGGAAGCCATATTCCACACGAGGATCAATGACTAACCGTGGATGGGCGTCAATCAGAGCCGCCTTGCGGGCAACTTCCAGCTGCCGCTTCTGTGCCTCATCGAGGTCATTGGTGATTATACCACGTTCCTCAGGTGACGAGAAGTCAGGAAACGGACATGGGGTCTGCAAGGCGCGAGCAGGGCTCGTCTTACGCCGCTGGTGCGGCTCGCCTTCCTCGTCATTCCATCCAGGAAAAGGAGTGTCAGACTCGTAGTCGACCACCTCCACGTCCCCAAACGAAGTTATTTTAATGCTTACAAAAATGACTCTACATTGCAAGAGGCAATTGATCTATGTAACGAAGGGTCTTCTTCCAGACATATTGGAGCATTCGTGCTCTTGAAGGAAGATTTTTAAATTGCGGTCCCTTCAATAATCTATGTTTACTGTGTTTCCAAATACTTCTGCTGTTGGATCCATCTGCCAAAAAACATGAGGAAGGGAGTCATTATCAATTTTCTATTTAGAAAGTGCGCTGCAAGGTATGCAGTTTAGTCTGCTTCAACAAATGAAGTAAAGTGATGAACGAAACACGACTACTTGGTGTTGATTGCCGTGATCAAAATACCAAATTTCACCAAATTAACGTCTGCGAAAATGAGCTTAGTTTCTTAAATTGTGGTAATTATAAGATCAATGAGCCTGGCGTATTATTTACGCCTACACAGAGCAATTCGAAAAAAAGTGTGCTGCTAAATGCATCGTTCACTGGACGAGTGTTGATGAGAATATTGGCACTACTTGAAGGTATTCGATCAATTCCTATCTTGGTAAAGTTCTGATTGTTTTTATCGTACCTCTTCACGAATCTTGCTGAAATAAATTTGGAGTAGCTCAATTGTGCGAACTACAGCGAAACGTGAAATCCTAGACAAAGACGACGTTGAACAATGAAGCCTGATTCGACGAGTCCAGAGTGACATCGTCGTCAGTATCAGACTACAGAGGGTGCTGGATTGTGTCAAGTTCTGGATTCGATTGAGGAGCGTCTAACTTTACCCAAATTGGACCAAGCGCATCAATCTCATCTCCTTCGCGCCCAAATATTCCACCAAGTTGATATCCTTCGGGAGCGTCGCAACCCGCTTTGTTATTTTCATTCGATGTGTTATGACCTCCTTCGAAAGAAACCCCCTTGTTGTTCGTGAATCTGACGTAGCAAACTTTTGTTTTACGGTCGGCCTTTACAGTATGCGCTTCCCAGTGTGTGATGTATTCGTCAGGGGCCAAATCAAAAGACTGACATTTCTTTTTTCTACCGTGATACCGATCGATGCTCGCACCATGTGGGTACACGTAAGACATGACAATGCCATCCACACGATGACCATGACATATCGAGATAGACTTCACTTTTCCCCCATAGTCCATCCCGAGGATATCGTAAAAATCCATCCCATGAGGTCCACCTATCGCTGGACACGTCTGAAAGTCATTACGATTCAGTACATCATCACCTTCAACAAGAGCTAGCGCAGAAAGGAAGGGGCAAAAGAGCTTCATGGAGGTAGTGCCGCTATCGGGGAAGAATTTTTTTTTGGAATGAATTGTTCTGACAAGTGCTGATAGCCAGAATGGGTGTTTGTCCGAGTGTGGTGTTGTGTATAGTGTAGTCTCCTTTAAAAACAGACCTTTGTATCTTGAAGTCTCATACCCAAGAATCAAATGACGATTGAACATTGCTGCAGTTTGTAACGCATTAGCTGTTAACTTAATTACAAAACATATGTCTTTTCATATAAAAATATTGATCGCTTTTACACTCCACGTTGTACAGCTATACAACTTCTGTATAAACTAAATGTATTGTATTTTAAGGCAAACGACATGTAGCCTTGTACTTTACCAAGATAGGAATTGATCGAATACCGTTAAGTGGTTCCAATGTTCTCATTAACACTCGTCCAGTGAACGATGCATTCAGCAGAACACATTTTTTCGAATTGCTCTGTGTAGCTTTTTTTGGTTTAAAACTCCGTGCGAAAATCTGATGACTTATACTTTACCGCTAGCTTGCAATAGTATATTGCAAATAACAAGCTGTGCTACAGAGCATTATTTTGATAGTGGCTTACTATTTTAGAAAAGTTTGAGAGTTCGGCAAATATACTTGTTCTTTTAGTGTTATGCATGCGTAATTCAGTGTTGCATAATGAATTTGCTTTGCTAGTTGCGCTTTTTATCAGATAATATTTGCGTTAGATGCATTACTTATAAATGACCCTCTACGTTTTATGTGTTTGTTTGGTTTCCAGCCTTCGCTTTTGAATGAAAGTATTTTCTATATGTAATGATAGGCAGGTAATAATTTTACTTAATATCCGGAGGATTCTAGGCGCACGAGTAAGATGGAGCTAACGATGTGCATCGTGCCACCGCACGACCATTGAGAGGTCCATAAAAGACAGTAGCAGCCGCAAAAAAACGAGATAATTACAAATATTTCACGTGGAGGTTAAGTTGGATAAATTGTGAATCCGAGAAAAGTCTGTGCCGCTGAGTCCAGAGCAAGGTGGTGATATCAGAAGGTTTCGGTCTCCTTCGAGGCTGTCCGACTGTGGGAGAACTTCGTTTCAGGGCCAGGCTCATGTTACGGTAATATCCAAGCATCGGTTTGCCTTGTCTGCTTTGTACAACGCAACCTTGCGTACGTCTATTACTAATTCAGTAACGATCATGAATATCTTGCGTAGTCTCCTTGCAGTTCATATCTACTTAGGGTTTGAAAATCCTGTCGACGAGGAAGCGAGAAGCCGATCAAAGTGACGGTGCTATATTTACCCCATTACAGTGTCTATACTGATTTTGCCATTCCTGTACTTGATTACCTGTAATTATCTCTACGATACAGTACATGAGTTACGTAATCTAACATGTCCTATCTGATTGAAAAAAGAAACCGCGGGAATCTGCTTGAATTTCTTAGGCCATCTTTCTATGCGGCAACCTCACCATATATTGCAAATCTGTTCCCTCTAGCATCTCTGCCGTCACGTATGCTCATTATTCGATGCTTTTAACTTGATCATGCTGATTTATGTGAACCTATGTATGCACCAAGCAGATAGGTATCCAGCTAGCTATATCCAGAAGGAAGGGGAGCGTCCAACGACGAAAACTCAAGACTGTAGCAAACTTGGAGTTGTCACTTGCATGAATTGCTAATTTGAGTGATTGAGCCACGCACTAAGCACAAACTGCTCGAAGGCCTCGTCAATATCAAATTCTTCATATGATCGGTTCAAAGGTCTGTCCTAACTGATAACCGGAGATTAGATTTTTTCGAAATTTCACGAAAAAACACTGCGTACTTAAGCTGCTTTGCTTCCAGTATCTTCTGCATCCACTAGCACATAAACTATTAAGCTTCTTACTTCTAGCACTTGAAGTACTTATTATCATATGCTCAAGCTAAAGTTTAGGTTGAATGTGCGAAGTATAACACGTCATATTTGTGAAGGTCAAGACAGTGTCACTTATTACCAAATTCGATTTAGCAGTCATATTTACAATAACAAGAAACTTTTAGTCAAAACCTTTATAATAAAGACTTGATATCGTTATGATATTTGTGGCATTTCTTTAAAGAGGTTAGTAGCAGGAAGGCTTTCCCGACGCTGAAATTGCCGATCGCTAATCGCAAGTCGCAATTACAATTTCAACAAACGGCCTTTCCGAAGCCAAATCGTTGATCGTGTATCGCGAATTGCTTTGGAACAATCGGCAGAAGCAAAACCCAGCATTTGCAGCTGCCTGGTCTTGAATTAGATGCTGTGATCAAAACCCCTAAACTTTCAATAAATTTAAATTTTGAACTGAGATGGGCGTATTAAAAAATGTTAGAGCCAAATGTAAGGTCTCAATGGGTAATATTAACTCAGTGGGTAATATTAACGCCAAGAAATATCATCGACTGCTTAATCGACAAGCCAGCGGCGTGCTCGAAGCAGTTGTCCCAGCGAGACCGCAGCCGCAAAGCATCGGACCGTTATCCAAACAAAGGCCCTCTCTGTAAATTGTACGCCTCGTCTGTTATCTAGCGGGCGAAACAAAAAAGTGCCGCACCGTCAAGTGGCGGTGCGAGTGTCCAGCGTATCCTTTCCAACCTGGTCTGGCTCACTTTCATTTCTGCGCTTTTCCCGCCATCTGCGTCCCCTCGTTCCTCTCGATAATGACTCAAATAAACATGTTAAATACTAGTCCTATGAGTCCGACTACGCTGAACTCGCCATGGACCAAGGATGGTACCTACATTATCGAAGCGACGCGCAAGGCCCATGCGTGCTGTAAGACGTGTGATGCCATCATCGAGGCTGGTCGTCTGCGCGTAGGTGTCGTATATCAGCACCTTAATGGCTTCGTATGCATCAATTGGCATCATATCGAATGCTACAAGTCCGTTAGCCATATCCCGCTTTGTTGCTTTGAGGGCTTAAATGATCTCAACCCTCAGCAACAAAAGGTGGTCGAAAGATGTCATCTTGCAAGAAACGAGTCTCAGTACCTCCCTGAAACCCATACTTGCGCGGCATAAAAGGATGTCTGCTTGCACAATCCTTATCGATTGACGCACAACATCTTAATCTTAAAGCTATCCATGGATGTACATACGGATTGTGCGCCCATTTATTTAAGTCCAACTACGATTGTAGTATCAATATGTAGTAAAAATAATGCGAAATAGCTATAATTTACGGCTCAAACTTTTACTTCTAAGTTATCTTTTGTACTATTTGGCCTATTTTCTATCTGAGTCCCTTAATAAATCAAGTAAGTCGGAAAACTGAAGTCAAGCACGCCATGGACGTGACGATGGAGGACCATGGAAGCGCATCACACGAAGAGAAATTTCGCACATACAATGAAGCATTAGTGCACGCAGCCACATGTTCAGCGACAAAATGCGATGCGCTTGATGGACGTTGCCACAAGGTTAAAGCTAGTATCGATCACTTTGTGCGCTGTTATGGCCCACGCCGCAAAATTTCTCCTATTGAAAGGTATGTGGGTTTGTAATATTGTAATAACCGCTTTCATGTCTTGCGTTCTTACTTCTACTTGCTATTTGTAGCTGTGAAATGTGCTCAAAGATTTGGGGTTTGCTCTGTTTCCACGCAAAGACATGCCGCATGCCTTTAGATCAACGTTGTACCGTTTCGCAGTGCGATTATTTACGCGACAAGATTGCACGCAAGCGTGAGAATGATAGACGTGAATTACAAGAGGCAAAAGTCAAGATACAGATCCAATTAAAGGAATGGCCTGTTGAACGGCGCGTTGCACAGGTCGAAGCCGATCGACAGCAAGTTTTACAGCTTATAGCTGATATTCGCGCTGGAAAGACGCGTCAGCCACAGGTCATACAAGCTCAACAACAGCCCATGATGTCTACAAGCTGAAATGGGTTAGTAAAAAGGAGAAAAAGGAACGATGACTCTGCATCAGTATTCGTTGATCTCCAACTCTTGCGTGTGGACTGTAACATATTTTTTATTATTCGTGTTTATATAATTTTATTATTTTTAGCTGGGTTCTGTCAAGTGTGGAAGGTGAAGTATTAATAATCTTTTTAATTAGTCATGTTACAACAAGAGGGTTACAGTATTAAACGGTTGTGGGATGAAGAGACAACAACTGTATGAGGATCTTGTTTAACGTATGATGCCAAAGTTGGAGTTATACAAGAAACGACCGAAACCTTTAACTTGATGAAAACGGGCGTTGGAGCAAGAGACTTCATCCTTCCGACTTGAATCATCAGTTTTGCTGCAGAAAGGAAGGTGTGATAAAAGTTGGATATTCGACATCATCTACTGCTATGGCTGCGATTTATCGCGTGGGCGAACGTGTCGATGGATTGTATGATGAAAATCGAGACAATATGTGGTATCCAGGGCTTGTACGATGTATACATCAAAGTGAAAGTGGAGATACAGTGACTTTTGAAGTGCTTTACGATGACGGCGAAGCTGAATTAAATGTTCGACCGGAATTTCTTCGTCTTCATGTACCGGGTACAATTTGTGTTGGAACACGTGTGCTTTGTCATTATGACGGTGGAAGTGAATTGTACCCAGGTCAAGTTAGTGATGTACAGGAGAATGGAAGATATGGTATTGCGTACGATGATGGAGAGGTGGAGCATGATGTTCCGATTGAGCACATTGAAGAGATTAATGAAGAAACGGAAAACAAGAAAATAGATGAAGCAACAGAGAATGGGAATATAGAGGCAAGTGAAGCTGTAAAAGATCTGGATGATCCTAAGCAGGTTGAAGAATCGCAGCAAAATGGAGAAGGTAGTGAAATAGAAGAAACTGAAAATCATGCATTGGATGGTTTTAATGGTGCAGATACGTTGCAGGAAAATACTGAACGTGATCCAGAGACACCAGCGCTTAACATATCGCTAAATTTCGAGCAAAAGCTTCAGAACGACATTCAAAGTCACGATAATTTTGCAGAGCCAACAAAAATTTTCGCACAGCATGCGTTAATACATGACTCTCTTGAGCTACTTGAGAAGCGGCTTGGTGATCCAGCTTCTACTAAATCCGTTTTATCTACTTTGGTAAAGCAAATGCGAGCTTCTCCACAGGATACAGCTGAAGGGGTGAATACTCGCAATGGTGAGCGTCTAGTCCTTGACGCGCTTCGTATTCATCAATCCCACGCAGTTATTCAATGCTATGGCTTTGTGCTGCTTCGACGACTGTGTTTCCTTAGTACTCAGAGCGCACAATTTTTTGTTCAGCATGGCATTGTCGAGTTGATTATTCAAGCCATGAATGTATTTCCGGATGATGCTATACTGCAAGCTTCAGCCTGTGGCGCGCTGGCGGTTTTCACAACGATACAGACTGGGCTGAATAGCCTTATTGAACATCAAGTTGCAGACTTGGTGCTAACGACGTTAATTTACCACAAGACGTATAGTGTACATACGCGTCAAGTGCATTATTACGGATGTGAAGGTGAGATGCTAAGATGCTATGGTACTTTTGAGCGTATATTGATTGCAGATGATTTTAAATCTAGTGTTATTGGAATTGTGTGAGCTGGACGATCGTCAGACTTTCAATATGCTATGTGGTGATCAAGACGGATCTATAGGTGACATGCCCCCCATTTCATTACTTCTCTTTCTGCTGCGTCAAGGGCTTTCGCTTGATGATAAGAAAACTTGCTGTGCAGTTGGAAGCTTACTTATGTGGTACGCTGGTGTGTTTTCTTCACAAGTTTGAATGTAATCTGATATATATTTTATTCTTTAGTTTAGCAGCTAGTGGTGAGCATGCTGCAGTTACAATCATGAATTTGAACGGAGTCGCAGAGCTCTCATCAGTTATGGCTCGATACCCAAGCGAAGCCAGCATTCAAAAGTACGCGTCCGCTGCTTCGAAACAAATGGCGCAATGCAACTCACTGTCACTGCCGACAACGAAAATAAAGGAGGTAGCTCATGACATTTCACGAGAAACCAAGTCTACTATGAATAAAAACTATATGAAGAGTAGCGCACATCAGCGGTTTACAGGTACTGGAAAGCGGAAGGGTAATTGGATTAGCGACTACGAAGCGCCGATGTCTTCACGTGGCTCGAAAATTGCTCAAAACTCTAGCGCTATGCATCGACATCCAAGAGAGTGGAACCACGATTACGCACACGCTGAAGCAGGTTTTGGGGGCGAAATACGCTATCCAAAACAGGCTGCGTCGGCACCACAGCCATCAAGCAGACTTGTGCTCCTTGAGGGAACGAATGGCCGTGATTCTAACTACAAGTACCGACAATTGTCAAAAGAAGCTCGACGAAATGAGCTTTATGAAGCCTATGGCATGCCGAATCGCGGTGCCAAAAGACCCCATAGACCAAAACGAAGCCAACAAAAAATTCATCATGTTACCGCTGAACAAACGTGGGCGACCGATTCGTCGAATTTTAAATCACGCACGCGACGTCTGAATTATTCTGACCGCGACTGTTCTAATGATGTGATGTCTAATGGACAGAATGATTTGAAACATCAAGAAAGTGAGTCGCTTAATTCGGCTGATAGACTCGAAAGCCATCAAGCACAAGTTGCGAACAGAAAGAAAAAGAGCCCAAATGCTCGTACTGCGTTTCATGTGAAAGTGGAAAACGACAATCAACTGCGCGTCTTAAAAGACACTACTTATCATTCTCCACCACACTGCTTGGGTACTGCGACAAAAAGAGCGGCAAAAGCACGGCGAAACCGTCTTTCTGGTGGAAGACCGAACGATCGTCCGTCAGAGTCGTTAAATGAATACGCTCGCCACTTGTTTCAAGAGTCAGCCAGCCAAGGAGGAATAAACATGTCGAGATTGACACCACGCGAGAAAGAAGAGATCCGAGAGCGTGAACGACTGAGCTTTGCTGATAAGCTGCACAAGATGATCGACCGAGCCAAATTAACGCTGGCGAATGGCAATACCGCTTCAGTTCCTGTCCAACAGCACGCGATGAAGCGGCTTCAAAAGTCAAATGCATCTGGTAGGGCTACAAGGAAAGCACAACAAGTGTCCTCAAAACTGTCTGAAAACAGTTGTTCGCAGTCACAGCAAACGTGCACCCCAGTGAGCAGAACATCAAAGCAACCTACATATTCATCACATCGAGAATCCCTAGAAACAAGACCGGCGAAACCGACTTTGCAAATGTCAAAGCGTATAAAGCCTTCAAATGTCGCTGCCTCAAGTCTTGAAATTTCACGGCAAAAAGCGAGTTCTATCAAGAATCTACCCGACTCGAAATCGCGAGCTGGTATAGAAGCTGTCAAGGCGACAACCTCCGCTGATATTGAAGACCTGACAGATTCGAATGTGAATGCTGACACCGTTATAAGCTGCGATTCTCCAGCAGTAGTCGAAGTATCTCAAGTGAAACGCGAAGATGCAAATGCTGTGGATAGTTCTGTTCCAACACCCACAGTTCAAGTCGAGCCGGAGGCTTCGATCCGTGATGAAAATATTAAGATAGAGGTGGATTCCGTGACATTCAATGATACGGTCCACGACATTATAAATGATGAGATAACCAAATCAAGTGAAGAAAATGTTGGCGCGAATACTTTCTTAGTGTCAGCGAGTGTTAAATCTGTGGATGTCAACGTTGCTGTGCCCGTGCTAGTTGAAGAAACTGCGGTAGATAATTCGTTCAATCTACCGCAAGATGATGCACAGCAGCCACGTGAAGCGTTTGTGGAAGAAGTTGATGTCGATGCTGAGCTGAGGAACGAGCAAATCGATGCGATGTATGACGATGCATTTGTTGATTATGACGACAATGGCGACGATGAAGATATGATCGATACTCAAGTTGATGAGCTTATTAGTTCAGTAACGAATATCATAGCAGATCCTCCCATGCAAGAAAGCAAGAGTGGCGGAGCGTTATACGATGATGAAAATGATAATTTCGACGATGACGTGGATCAGGTCGAGGGAAGTGCAGCAAAGGATGAAGCTAACGCAGCAATAGAATTCAATGTTTTCGGTCAAGATCAAGTGGATATTTTAGAAAATAAGCGTTTATCAGTCGAAGAGGACGTTGCTGTCTTTTCCAAGGATGGAGACGAAGGGAGTTCTTTGCTGGGTATTGACACGAACGAGACAATCGATAACGCCGCTGATTCATGTTTGGTAAAAAAGGAGGAAGAAGATGAAAGTGTTGTCGACAAGAATTTTGACGAAGAAGAACAAGATACCGTTGACAAGTACACCGACGAAGAAGAGACTGAACAATACGACGAAGAAAGTGAAAACGCCATGGACGCACTAGATACAGCGACCAAAGCTGATACCTGTTTAGATCATGCAGTTGGCTCATTGAATGAAAATGGCGATATACACAATCACGAGACGGTCTTAGGTGTGGAAACTGTTGGTTCGGAGGTTAGAACGCAAATGGACGATGCAGTCGAATACGATGAGCCAGTGGATCAATTTCATGTTCTTCAGGAAAATTCTGAAGCTGTGGGCCCTCTGGATGAGCCAGATAATCCTGAAGAGGCAAATGTTTCTTCTTTCCAGCAAGTTCAGGATGATTTGACTGACGAGAGTGAGCTTCAGGCCGAGGCCGATGAGGAGTCAAAGGAGCTGCCAGTGGATAGCTCCATTCGTAATGATCTGTCTGCCGTTTACGATGAAGACAACTTTGATGACGAGGACGGTATCAACGAAAGTGAGCCAGATGAATCTGATGAGATTCAGTCTTTTGAAATCAAAACAAAAGAAACAATCGAGCTGCTTGAAAACAAAGAAAAAGAGGCAACAATAGTCAACGCTCTTGTTGATTCTGGTCTTGATAGTTACGAGTCGCATACATTTGTTGCTCAAAAGTCCGAGCTTGTTGTTGAGTCAGCTGCGTACGATGAAGGTCAAATTGACGATGGTGAAAATTATGCTGAGAATATGTCCACTGAGCTCAAGCCTATAGCTACTGAGATGGCAGAAGCCGTGCTTTCACCAACAACAAGCCCAAATGACGAGGTAGATTTTATTTTGAGAAGGGAAGTCAACGATGACGCTGCATATTCGACACCTAAGATTGATGAAGATTATGATCGTTATGAGCAAGATGACGAAGCGGGAGTTGAGCTGACTGACGAGTCTGGAGGTGATCAAGAAAAGGGTAGTAAAGGTTCAACTAAGGAGTCGCTGATATATGACGAGTCCTCGGGCTGTGTTGAGGAGACCCCACTTCGTAATTGGTCAGTCGACGAAGAGGGTAAAGAGTCTTATGACGACGCAGACGTGAGAATTGATGCTGATGTTCCCAATTTGAATGGTAGCGACGGTGTCATTATCGCTGCATCGTCAAAGGAAAGTCCTACAATCTCACCGGCCGATAGTGAAATGCCTGAGAATGACATGAATCTGACTGATACTGAACTCGTAGACGATAATGTTGACTTGTTAGTTCTACAGCCAGCAGCTGTTGACGATAACGACTTTGACAAAGGTATGGAAGAGCAAATCGTAAATACATTGAATGAAGCAGTCATAATGAGTGATGATGCCGACATAGCCACGGTGAAAGTGAAGATAGAGTCTGAAGGCTTTGTTGATAATCTCGATGGCTCACGCTTGGAAAATGACACGGTCCTCATTTCTGGATTGGAGAAAATGGACAATCTCGATCCGAAAACGGCACTATCCAACGATGAAGAACAGTCTGCGGGTCAGGACGACTCGATTATCCCTGCTGTCAACCATGTCGAGCAACCTAGTGATGTAGCTGCTGACATGAAGCCAGATTGGGAAGGACAGTCAGATGAGCAGGATGAAGAAGATGGTACGCATGAGCCGAAATTGGAACTCGAATTCACCCATGATAAAGACTCAGTTGAAGTCGATTTTGCTGCAGAGTCTTTGAATTTGGTAGAGCCGTCAACAAGCGATTCACACGACGAATTTGCGTACGAAGATGCCGAATTCGATGATATAGAGACTGATGATACAAATGGAAGGACAGATGCGGTGAAGGAGCTAGACTTGATATCAAACAAAGCTGCACCTGGCGACGAGGAGCTTATCTCTCGTTCTGAGATTACTCAAGCAGATAAAGCTGAATTGACTACGAGTGATGTTATAGAGCAAGAAGCTTTTGATATGCAGGCTAATGTGGATGAAATTGAATCGGGAACGTCATCAAATCTATTGGAAGCCAATGCTGTGGGCGCAGAGAGGCAAGTTGTGGATGGTGTTGTTGCCAAGACAGATACAATCAATATATGCGATAGTGAAGAGAAACCATCCGATGGTGTCCAGGAAAGCAACGATTTACCGGACAGCGAAGCTGGCCTTGAAGAGGAAGAAGGCGAGGCTATCAATGTTATCCCCATTTCTTCGATAGAGTTGGAGGAGTTAGCACCAGACGCAATAAATGATGAAGTCGAATCTGTCGAAAAGGAGAGTGCGGAAAATGCCCATGCCGAGACGTCGGATAGTAAAGATGGAAAAGTTGGCAGTGTCGAGCTTGATCCTCGTCCACCTGAACCTACAGCGTTTGATAGTGAAGAGCTAGAAGACTTACCTGGGAGTAAAGCTCTATCGTCTGATAAAGAGCCAATTGATCCCGATATTGAAGACATGCCAGCTTTTCACGAAGAAGTGAACGGATTGCAAGACTCTATGTCTGAGAATGATAATCGCACTAATATTGAGGAGCAAGCAAATGATGCAAAGCTTGAAGAAGATCCGAGTATGGTGGCTGCGTATGGCACGGCGGATGAAATTGTAAAGTCTATGGCTGATGCTGCAAACTCTGCGAAGGTAATTGATATTTGTGACGTTGTACCTGATGCTTCCAGTGACACGCTGATGGAAAGTGTCCAACAAGATGAAGTGGCTCAAGAAGTGGTACCAACGAGACATAATTCTGCATGGACGCTAGAGCAACTTGACAAGATTGCAGACTTTAATACAGCTGTTGTAGAGCCCGTCGGTGCTGCCGAGACTGACGACGCATATGATGATGACGACGGTTTTAACGACGGTACTGAACCGAGTATACTTTCTCGAGTTGAGTCTCATGCGGCCGCGCATCAATTCACTGAAGATGAGTACGAAGATGATGAGTACAGTGAAGTTGACACTCCACGTACAGATGCAGCAGCACAAAGCATATTGCCTCCGATCCCTTCTCGTGAATCAATGCTGGAGGAGAAGCCGAACGTTTTGGAAGCAGAAGTATACAAAAATGAACAAGACGAGTACAATGATGATGACCATGATGATCGACTTGTTAAAGATTCCATTAAATTCACATCACGAGCTGATGGTTCGGGTGAATATGAAGACATTCATGAGGATGACACTAATGACAAAGTGCAAGCCACTTCTATTCCTCTTCCAGTCGTTCAAGCACAAAACAATGACGTCGAAATTGGAAAACATGATGAGTATTCAGACGAGAGTTACGCTGACTCAGACGGTTAGGTCGTTCCTTTATTTGGATGTGTCACGTCCGTTTTGCCTCCCGTTTTTTGAATGAGGCGAGTATTTTCAATGACAATATCGTGACTGAGAGCTTTGCACATATCATAGACACAGAGCGCAGCAATCGACACACCTGTCAGTGCCTCCATTTCGACTCCCGTTTTCTGGGTGACTTGCACCTGACACTGAATTTCAATGATATTGGGTTTAATTACTTGAATTGTCACTTGACAGTCTTCTAACGGAAGTGGATGACAAAATGGAAGGAGTAAACTTGTTTGCTTTGCACCTAAGACACCTGCAATCACGGCAGTGGATGCAATGGGGCCTTTTGGACCCAATAATTGATCGCCTCCGCCTTTTAATAATTCTGTTAAGACTGTAGGAGGGAGGCGGATCGTTGTACAAGCAGTAGCTGAGCGCTGCGTTATCGGTTTTGACCCAACATTTACCATATGAGGCAACGCACGATCTTGACTCACGTGTGTTAATTTCCATGCGTCATCTGCGGCGCTAGAGTACACGCGACTAACGAAGCGTAAGCTGCGAACTGCGCGCTGCCACATCATGCACCCAATACTTAGTTCAATTTTCAAAAATCAAATTAAACGAATATAATATAATTTTCTAACTACAATTTCAATTTGAAATGGCTGAAATTACACTTTCACTCGTACCAAAAAGCCCAAGACAAGAAGCCAGCGCTTCTGCTCATATTCTCTGCGGTTTTCTGCTCATGGCAATGGCACAGCTCGCTTCGTCCGCGCCTACTAGTGGTACAAGTTCCAATTCTTCGACTTCTACCTCGAGTCATAAGACAGAGATCCAGACGTTGCTCGGGCAATTTGACGCCCAGATTAATACGATGATGGACTATCCCGCGAAAGACACGATTAATGCCTTGACGATGCTGGCAGAGCGCGCTGAGTTTGCGTCAGAGATTGTTAGCTTTCTCGAGACCAAGATCCATCGGGTAAATGAGCCTCCAAAAGAGATGAACTCTGTTTTCTCTTCTATGTCTATCTGTCTCTCTTATTTCTTCGAGATCTCTTTGCTCTTCTGCTGTCCTTCTCTCAAGGATACTTAATGCACTTTTTAAAGCGACAGATAGAATATTTAGAGATAAAGCATTGATTTCACGACATGATTCAGTCAACGTAACGAGGTGTTAAACGCTGATGCTGCTTTGTGTTGTTATGTGCAATAGGTGGCGCCAAATTGCAAATTACCCATTTTCTACCTCACAGACTCGATCTTGAAGAATTTACGAGGACCATACATTCCACTCTTTGCTGCAAGGATTGTTCCTCTTTATTGCAATTGTGTGCGTCAGGTACGATCGGTCTCGACGCGTAAAAAGACGCTACTAATGACACGCTTGTAGGTCTCGGAAAAGGATCTCAAACGTTTTATACATGTCCTTAATACGTGGGAATCGACGCAATTGTTTAGTCAAGATGCTATTATACAAATGCGAATTGCTGCAAATCACGCAATGCAGTTGACTGGATCTGGAAGTACAATACCCCAAGTGGCGACTATAAGCTCTAGTGTGAAACTGGCACAACAACAACAAGATATGGAGCTACGTTCTTTACTTTCAAAGCTTCAGAATGATATGGGCATTCATCCGACTGAACACATGAGCTTAGAAGAAGTGCGAACAAAGAATCCGAGCTATTATAAACAATTGCTCGAATTCCATGCAGCTTCGAAGAATAATTCATCAAGAGAACTTATGGCTGGGAATTTACAGCGAGAAAGACCGGGAATACAACGGCCTTCGATTATTCAAGACTTTCGACGTCCGTCGCCACCACGTGACGCACGTGCTAGCCGACAACCACAGACTGTGCCGTCCCAAGCTTTGCACTTACAAAGATCACGACCAGGTGACGCTCAAGATGATGCTACCAAGTCTGCAAATGTAGCGCATTTAATGCAATTGTTAAAGCGAAAACAGCGTACACCGTCACCTCCACAACCAGTTCAAGAGATTACAAATGATCCACCGCGTGCACCAGATGCTGCTGCTGTCATGTCGATCTTGCAAAAGTTAAAAGGAATGTCTAGCGGAAACGCGCCGTCGAGACCACCTGAAAATCATTTAGAGTCTGACCAGTCACTATCGATGAAGCAGACTCCATTGCGTAATGATCATGCGTCTCGAATGTGGTTTAGTGACAAGATTGTGGCACACAAAGATCGGGTCGAATCAAATGTTCAGAAATTATATGCTGCATTGCCTCTTGTATGCCGTGAAAGTGGTTTACGCTTTCGTGAACAGGCTCAATTGAACGCTCATCTCGACTTTTTATTCCAGTATAATCGTGCTCGCAAAGAGCGTGGCAAAGGTGGCGTGTCGAGGTCCTGGTATCCTGACGAAAACCAGTGGGTTGCTGATTTCTCCGGCGAGGTGGCACCTCGCGAATGCACAAGTAGCAGTTTCTTTGATAGAAACGCAAAGGAAAACGAGAATACGAGTGAACAAGCTTTGTGGGAGAATGCCCGAGTCCCAGTGGACGAATCGATCACTCGGTGCCGGATCTGTGGTGAGAATTTCTCAAGAAGTTGGGATGAAGAAGAGGAAGATTGGATGTATACAAACGCAGTTACTGGAACGATATATGGCACTGGGATCAATGGAGATGAGCAACAAGAGACTATTTTTCACAAATACTGCTATGACACGGTGATGTCGAATACAAAGCAGATTACATCCGCACATCTTATTCCTGCTGAAAGGGATGTGGATGAAAAGCGAAGTGTGAGCGATGATGATAGTAGAAATGATCATCACAGCGGCGTGAAACGAACGCTTCAAGAGGTATGTTTTGTAAAGGATTGTTGATTGTGGCTTGTGTTTGACAGTTTTCGCTCTCTTTCGATGTTTGGATTCCAGGATGACAGTGATAGTGATGCTGATGATGTGAAGCGAGTGAAAATTAGCTCAGCATGAAAAGAAAGCGAGATGCACGTTTTTGCAAATGTAATGATTAATGAGTGGTGCTGAATGGAAGTTGCCAATGTACTGCTTCAGCTCTGTCTTTTCCTTCAATTAATTCTCAGGTCTCAGCGTAAAACACTGTCCTACTCAGGCGCTATACAGGAAGCATGGTGAATTTATTGCAATCTTTTATTGCAAAATTTTGTTTTTTTCTCTGAAAGTTCTCTTAGATGTCACGTCAATTTCTGTCTAGCTAAGTATAGCTAAGCTACCTGTGAATAGGATTGCAAAACGTCACTTGGCCCGATTACTTGCGCTGTCAGCATTAATTTGTTCTATTTGTAATCACTGCTTGCGTCTTTGCGTCAGTATGCTGTTTGCCAACATAGACAAGTGTAGCTTTGGCTCTGACAAACCCACATTTTGAGATGCTTAATTATAAAGGATGGTCTGTGCAACGAGATACGATCGTCGTTGACTGATTAATACCTCGAACCAAGAGGACTTGACTTGGCAACATCTTCGCACAATTGAGTCCAGATTTTGATGATCGCACACAACTTGTCTGCTTATCTAGCATGCCATTTGGCGTCGGTTGTGGAAGAATATGCGGCCTTTGAAGCTGTGAAGCCTTTTGAATCCCTGAATCTGGCCCTTCTAGCTTGAAATTGGAATTTTCATGTAGTCTAGTGGCACTTCAGCCTTTGCTATCGGTTGTGTTTTACCCCAAGCATATTCCGATGGTCATGACAATGCGTTTGGGTCTCGCCAGCTGAAAGCGGCACAGAAGGATGCCTCAGTTCACGACAAAGACATGAGCTAATTCCAACGAAGTATGCTTCAGTCAAGTTCAGAGTGCAATAGCTTGAATTCCATTCATTAGTGACATACAGATCACGCGTCGTTGCGACAGCGACGTCGTCACCGAATGTTTGCAAAAGATCACAAACTGGATACTTCCTATGCGATAAGGCGTCAGCCGGGTCAGCTTAATGTGGTGGCGGATGCTGCCCGACTATGTATATCTGCACGTCATGAGGAACATGGATGTCACCAAGTGATGAGGTATACGTACAGCGTACGCAACATGTGTTGTTGTGCTGAAAGCTTGGGAAGAAATAATTTGTGAGCTTAGATGGCGTTATATTGAAGCGCTCGACTCCATCTTAGCACCGTTATACCTCATTCCTAGGCTAGCTACCGATCCAATTGATACTGATATCTCGTGATGAAAATGTCAGGTAGAGAATTTTGTGCGAGGCACATAATACCCCTTTTAATGGCACCTCAAACGAGAACAGACATACTGCCCAATGAGCCCAAAGTTCTGGTGATTCGATGTATATGTAACTCTTGTTGCATGCGATGGTGCCATTGGCGAGCTTGTTGACTCCGACAGAGGGATGACAGTTTATAATGATGGACAAAAACTTGATCTTTTGAAAAAAGCGTCGTGTTATTCCTACCCACATTGTGGTCTTCTTGGATTATCTGAACAAAATGGCTCATCTTGTCTCTGCTCGAGACACTGTTACCGATATGATAATAGCCAAGCTGCCTCTCGTCAAAGGCAGCGGGGTGCCGTAGCTCTATGCTTAAAGAAAGCTGAGCTAGGATCACGAACTTTACGTTCTTTACAAGAACCAGTACGAGTGTAGCCGATCGCAACCCTCTACCGTCAAAGTATTTAAAAAGCCTTAAAAAATTAAAGACGCTCTTTCGTTCAAAAATTGAATTGTTTTACTTGCGGCATAATCGCCAATAATTAAACCTTTAGGTTTTCCTAATTGATCAACAGGCATCATTATTGGTAATCTTGCCACGTAGTGGCTTCTTGTTACGGTGTAGATATACTATTGTGTGATTAAACCAACTCGTGTTATTCACATCTATCTACGGTCACACCTTCATGTGTGACCCGCCCTTTCATACAAGGGTACGTGCAACTCCTTTGCACCCCATCAAAATCGTGAATACCCACAATGCACATTTAACTGTCACCTCAGACGAGGCTCGCGTGTCTGAGACACCGTTACATCCCTAGGACATCTTTGAACATTCTCCGCTCATGAGCCCTGTGTCCATGACACGAAAACTAACTGGTCCCGAGGGCGCAAGCGGGCAAAGCCCTTCTTCTTCTACACGGCGTGCAGCTTCGGACAGTACGTCCACGGCTTCACGGGAAGCACATTCCAAGCCGAGGGCCAAACATTACGCCCGCTTCGGGCGACATATTTTCTCGTCGAGGATTAAAAGGAAGTCGACTCCGAGTCGGATACTCCAATCTTAGCATGGGAAGACGAGATAAAACTCATTTACTATCTATTTTTACATGGGGAGAAGTGAGGTTGGCGTGAAAATATTGAAGCTGAACTTCGCTATCATGATCAGAAACAAATATAGATTTTAAAGCCAGTCGGAAAATACGATCACTTAATTGCATCACAGTGATGCATGCTTTAATTATTAAATCACCCGCGTGGTGATTGATACTCTTCTTAGTCCACGAAAGAGGACTTTTCCAACAAGTGTGATCAAAATAGCCTTGGCATGCGATGCAAGACACGATATGTCTTGATATATTTCAGGCAAAGTATGATACAGATTTTTTTCGGGAATCCTTTCTTGGATACCAACAAAGATTACCGGGCTGAGACATTTTATGAACGCCTGAAGAATGCAGTATCATGTGGCCTTGAGAATAATGGCTTCGATGAATGCAGGGATGATCAGTGCATTTATATCAAGCGACCTTTTATCCGCGTTGGGCTGTATCAAGATGACATGACTGTCGCAGCAAAGATAAGCAGGGAGATCACCAGGACAAAGAAGTGGTTTGAACTGTTCTCGAGATGAAGGAGTTGGACAAGACAAATTACATTTTCAGACATGAAGATCGACCACGACAAGCCAGCAAAAACACTTATGACCAGGCAAGCTTACTATGTCGATGACATGGTCAGGTGATTCGGTTGACAAGATACCAAGAATGTCAACTCGACGACCCCTACGCATCAAAATAGATATTGTAATGATCTAAGTCGCCTACGATAAAAGAGGGTCATTTGGCGATATGCTCAAATCAGTATCAATCCTACATCGTGAATGGTGTACATTACGACATGTACTTGACAAGATATCGCATACACAATAACACTGCTTGTACTTTTCCTGAAAGACCCCCGGACTGCAAACTAAAATGCAGCTATTTGCATGCTATGCTATGCGAAGAGTACAATCTTATCGGTATAGTCAACCAATGCAGTGGTAAAATTGCAATTGAAACATGGATAGGCATATTTGGATGCTGTTTTGGGCAGCAATACCGATGACAGACGTTCAGTTTCAGGAATAATTGTCATTATTGCAGGTGCGCCAATGGCATTCAAGTCAAGGTGCTAGCGATCCGCCACGCTCAGCTGGGCAACGACTTAGTATTCTCGCTGAAGCAGTTTCTTGGACACGTGCGACGCTTAAGGTCACGAACAAGTGGAGGGCAGACAAGAGCGCAAACAAAACCAAAAATCGATCCTATTAGCCAACGACGTCAAATGTCATTCTCGGATGAAGTATGTAAACTCAAGTACTACTGCATTCGCAAAAACGCACAAGAAGGAATCTTGAAGAAAGACAATACCAATACGAAGCATCAGCTTGCACGTATACTGACGAAGGCACTCAGAACCAAGATGATCGCCTCTTTAAGCGAGGCAGCGGGTATCTAGACCACGCCAATGCCGAAGAGCAACACACATTGAAAGCGAGTGGGAGTGTTGAGACGACGGGGCTTCATTTTGTTAGAAACAATAGTGCAGCTATTTGTGTAATTTACTTGCATAAACGTGGCATTTGTTCGTATAACTAACGATGAGCCAAATGGTCAAGATCACATTCATGAGTAAGGGTTGATAAAAAAAAATCATCGACTGACAAAGTCAAATTGACGATCTCTAGGGCTCACCTTAGGTGCCTGCGTCCGTCGTCGTAATGGCAACGTTGGTACGAAAAATACATGTGAATGTGACATAGTTTTCATTTGAAGGTTTATTATTGACATTGCTCTTGTATTGAAAAAGTATAGAATGTAGAATTATGGTGTAGGACTTTCAAACGGAAAAGTACGACGTACAAAGTGTTCATTGACTTTTAACTGTGTTCTCTACGGTGCTAGCTTAGACAACTAACGTGAGATTGGAACAGCTTAAAGATATGAACTACAGCAAATGATTAATTCTAGACAAAGACAACAATAAAGTCCAAAGCCTCGTCAAACAAATTCAGAGTGACATCGTCGTCGGTACCAGATTGCTGACACTCAATTAACGAGTCTGCTGGACTATGCCAAGTTCTCGTTATGGCTCAGGATTCAACTTTACCCAAATTGGACCAACCGCATCGATCTCCTGTCCTGCGCGCCCATAGAGAGAGCCAAGTTGATATCCTTCGGGAGCATTGCAATCCGCTTTGTTGCTCTCATTCGATGTCTCACGACCTCCTTCGTAATAAGTTCCCTTGTTGCTCATGAATCTGATGTAGCTCACTTTTGTTTTATCGTCGGCTTTTACAGTTTGCGCTTCCCAGTGTGTAATGTATTCATCAGAAGCCAACTGATGAGAATGACAATTGTTCTTACTGCCGTAAAACAGATCTTGGCCCATGCCACTCGGTGGCACGAAACTGACGCCGAGGCCATCCACGCGATGACCAAAACATATTGTGAGTGTCGTTAGTTTTTGCCCATGTTCTAACTTATTGGCATTGTTAAACTCCTTTCCACCACGTCCACCCACCAATGGGCACGTTGAAAAGGTCCTTGGAATCTGATCAGCACCTTCAACAAGTGCTAACGCAGAAAGGAAGGAAAAAAAGAGCTTCATTGAGGTAGTATTGTTGTCGGGGAGAAGAAATATTCAAGAATGAATTGTTCTGGAAAGTTCGGATTGCTGGAATCTAGAATGGACGCTTGTAGCTTGTAGGGTTTGTGATGTTATGTTTAGAGTAAGTTCTTCAAAAGCAGTCGGTCTTCAAAATCCTATGGGTGGCTATGACACTGTAAGTAACGACTTCGTAAGTCTTATTATATATTAAAGTGTCAAGCTGTGTAATTTTTCATTCGTTCAGTCTGGACTTCATCATCTTGACAAAACATGTCAATTTCAAGTAAAATTTTGATGCACATCGCCTTCACCATCTCGCATATGATCTTCTTCGTTAGCAGCGGCATTTTAGTAAACACATGATACATGCCCGACTTTTCCTGCAGCCTCGGCGACTTTAATCATATTTTTCAATCGGCGAGGACACCGAAATGACAAGAACGAATTTTATTAGTAGCGTTTGATGGCGACTAAAGTTGAAATATAGTAAATTGCATGTCGCTTAATTTTCACACTAAGCAGATTTAAACCGAAAAAAGCTACACAGAGAAATTCGATAAAAAATGTGCTGCTGAATCCGTCGTTCACTTGATGAGAACATTGGCACTACTTAACGGTATTCGATCAATTCCTATCCAGGTAAAGTACTTGGCTACATATCGTTTGTCTTAAAATAAATTGGTAAAGAGGTTGCATAGCTCTGCAACGTGAGTGTAAAGTATCGCAGTATTCGAAGTAATCGCGGGTTTGAAAAATTTATGATTACGCAGGAAAAGTCATCTAGTGCGCCATGTATGTTGGGAATACATAAGTTATTCCGTGATGTTGCTGCTGACACAAGAAGATCATATGCGAAATAGTAAAGGCAATAAGCATCAAGACTTTACTTGAAATGA